>NW_026907211.1:0-68041 GCF_033978795.1 Nerophis ophidion | reverse complement strand
AGCCTCCATTGTTCATACAGCTCCTCACTAACCACCCTCCATTGTTCATACAGCTCTCACTAACCAGCCTCCATTGTTCATACAGCTCCTCACTAACCACCCTCCATTGTTCATACAGCTCCTCGCTAACCACCCTCCATTGTTCATACAGCTCCTCACTAACCACCCTCCATTGTTCATACAGCTCCTCGCTAACCACCCTCCATTGTTCATACAGCTCCTCACTAACCACCTCCATTGTTCATACAGCTCCTCACTAACCACCCTCCATTGTTCATACAGCTCCTCACTAACCACCCTCCATTGTTCATACAGCTCCTCACTAACCACCCTCCATTGTTCATACAGCTCCTCGCTAACCACCCTCCATTGTTCATACAGCTCCTCACTAACCACCCTCCATTGTTCATACAGCTCCTCACTAACCACCCTCCATTGTTCATACAGCTCCTCACTAACCACCCTCCATTGTTCATACAGCTCCTCACTAACCACCCTCCATTGTTCATACAGCTCCTCACTAACCACCCTCCATTGTTCATACAGCTCCTCACTAACCACCCTCCATTGTTCATACAGCTCCTCACTAACCACCCTCCATTGTTCATACAGCTCCTCACTAACCACCCTCCATTGTTCATACAGCTCCTCACTAACCACCCTCCATTGTTCATACAGCTCCTCACTAACCACCCTCCATTGTTCATACAGCTCCTCACTAACCACCCTCCATTGTTCATACAGCTCCTCACTAACCACCCTCCATTGTTCATACAGCTCCTCGCTAACCACCCTCCATTGTTCATACAGCTCCTCACTAACCAGCCTCCATTGTTCATACAGCTCCTCACTAACCACCCTCCATTGTTCATACAGCTCCTCACTAACCACCCTCCATTGTTCATACAGCTCCTCACTAACCACCCTCCATTGTTCATACAGCTCCTCACTAACCACCCTCCATTGTTCATACAGCTCCTCACTAACCACCCTCCATTGTTCATACAGCTCCTCACTAACCACCCTCCATTGTTCATACAGCTCCTCACTAACCACCCTCCATTGTTCATACAGCTCCTCACTAACCACCCTCCATTGTTCATACAGCTCCTCACTAACCACCCTCCATTGTTCATACAGCTCCTCACTAACCACCCTCCATTGTTCATACAGCTCCTCACTAACCACCCTCCATTGTTCATACAGCTCCTCACTAACCACCCTCCATTGTTCATACAGCTCCTCACTAACCACCCTCCATTGTTCATACAGCTCCTCACTAACCACCCTCCATTGTTCATACAGCTCCTCACTAACCACCCTCCATTGTTCATACAGCTCCTCACTAACCACCCTCCATTGTTCATACAGCTCCTCACTAACCACCCTCCATTGTTCATACAGCTCCTCACTAACCACCCTCCATTGTTCATACAGCTCCTCACTAACCACCCTCCATTGTTCATACAGCTCCTCACTAACCACCCTCCATTGTTCATACAGCTCCTCACTAACCACCCTCCATTGTTCATACAGCTCCTCACTAACCACCCTCCATTGTTCATACAGCTCCTCACTAACCACCCTCCATTGTTCATACAGCTCCTCACTAACCACCCTCCATTGTTCATACAGCTCCTCACTAACCACCTCCATTGTTCATACAGCTCCTCACTAACCACCCTCCATTGTTCATACAGCTCCTCACTAACCACCCTCCATTGTTCATACAGCTCCT
Source organism: Nerophis ophidion (assembly GCF_033978795.1). Classification (NCBI taxonomy): domain Eukaryota; kingdom Metazoa; phylum Chordata; class Actinopteri; order Syngnathiformes; family Syngnathidae; genus Nerophis; species Nerophis ophidion. The sequence continues at coordinate 66,303 of NW_026907211.1, read as the reverse complement.
CACTAACCACCCTCCATTGTTCATACAGCTCCTCACTAACCACCCTCCATTGTTCATACAGCTCCTCACTAACCACCCTCCATTGTTCATACAGCTCCTCACTAACCACCCTCCATTGTTCATACAGCTCCTCACTAACCACCCTCCATTGTTCATACAGCTCCTCACTAACCACCCTCCATTGTTCATACAGCTCCTCACTAACCACCCTCCATTGTTCATACAGCTCCTCGCTAACCACCCTCCATTGTTCATACAGCTCCTCACTAACCACCTCCATTGTTCATACAGCTCCTCACTAACCACCCTCCATTGTTCATACAGCTCCTCACTAACCACCCTCCATTGTTCATACAGCTCCTCACTAACCACCCTCCATTGTTCATACAGCTCCTCGCTAACCACCCTCCATTGTTCATACAGCTCCTCACTAACCACCCTCCATTGTTCATACAGCACCTCACTAACCACCCTCCATTGTTCATACAGCTCCTCGCTAACCACCCTCCATTGTTCATACAGCTCCTCACTAACCACCCTCCATTGTTCATACAGCTCCTCACTAACCACCCTCCATTGTTCATACAGCTCCTCACTAACCACCCTCCATTGTTCATACAGCTCCTCACTAACCACCCTCCATTGTTCATACAGCTCCTCACTAACCACCCTCCATTGTTCATACAGCTCCTCACTAACCACCCTCCATTGTTCATACAGCTCCTCACTAACCACCCTCCATTGTTCATACAGCTCCTGGCTAACCACCCTCCATTGTTCATACAGCTCCTCACTAACCACCCTCCATTGTTCATACAGCTCCTCACTAACCACCCTCCATTGTTCATACAGCTCCTCACTAACCACCCTCCATTGTTCATACAGCTCCTCACTAACCACCCTCCATTGTTCATACAGCTCCTCACTAACCACCCTCCATTGTTCATACAGCTCCTCACTAACCACCCTCCATTGTTCATACAGCTCCTCGCTAACCACCCTCCATTGTTCATACAGCACCTCGCTAACCACCCTCCATTGTTCATACAGCTCCTCACTAACCACCCTCCATTGTTCATACAGCTCCTCGCTAACCACCCTCCATTGTTCATACAGCTCCTCACTAACCACCCTCCATTGTTCATACAGCTCCTCACTAACCACCCTCCATTGTTCATACAGCTCCTCACTAACCACCCTCCATTGTTCATACAGCTCCTCGCTAACCACCCTCCATTGTTCATACAGCTCCTCACTAACCAGCCTCCATTGTTCATACAGCTCCTCACTAACCACCCTCCATTGTTCATACAGCTCCTCACTAACCAGCCTCCATTGTTCATACAGCTCCTCACTAACCACCCTCCATTGTTCATACAGCTCCTCACTAACCACCCTCCATTGTTCATACAGCTCCTCGCTAACCACCCTCCATTGTTCATACAGCTCCTCACTAACCACCCTCCATTGTTCATACAGCTCCTCGCTAACCACCCTCCATTGTTCATACAGCTCCTCACTAACCACCCTCCATTGTTCATACAGCTCCTCACTAACCACCCTCCATTGTTCATACAGCTCCTCACTAACCACCCTCCATTGTTCATACAGCTCCTGGCTAACCACCCTCCATTGTTCATACAGCTCCTCACTAACCACCCTCCATTGTTCATACAGCTCCTGCTAACCACCCTCCATTGTTCATACAGCTCCTCACTAACCACCCTCCATTGTTCATACAGCTCCTCAACAACCACCCTCCATTGTTCATACAGCTCCTCGCTAACCACCCTCCATTGTTCATACAGCTCCTCACTAACCACCCTCCATTGTTCATACAGCTCCTCACTAACCACCCTCCATTGTTCATACAGCTCCTGGCTAACCACCCTCCATTGTTCATACAGCTCCTCACTAACCACCCTCCATTGTTCATACAGCTCCTCACTAACCACCCTCCATTGTTCATACAGCTCCTCACTAACCACCCTCCATTGTTCATACAGCTCCTCGCTAACCACCCTCCATTGTTCATACAGCTCCTCACTAACCACCCTCCATTGTTCATACAGCTCCTGGCTAACCACCCTCCATTGTTCATACAGCTCCTCACTAACCACCCTCCATTGTTCATACAGCTCCTCACTAACCACCCTCCATTGTTCATACAGCTCCTCACTAACCACCCTCCATTGTTCATACAGCTCCTCGCTAACCACCCTCCATTGTTCATACAGCTCCTCACTAACCACCCTCCATTGTTCATACAGCTCCTCACTAACCACCCTCCATTGTTCATACAGCTCCTCACTAACCACCCTCCATTGTTCATACAGCTCCTGGCTAACCACCCTCCATTGTTCATACAGCTCCTCACTAACCAGCCTCCATTGTTCATACAGCTCCTCACTAACCACCCTCCATTGTTCATACAGCTCCTGGCTAACCACCCTCCATTGTTCATACAGCTCCTCACTAACCACCCTCCATTGTTCATACAGCTCCTCACTAACCACCCTCCATTGTTCATACAGCTCCTCACTAACCAGCCTCCATTGTTCATACAGCTCCTCACTAACCACCCTCCATTGTTCATACAGCTCCTCACTAACCACCGTCTATTGTCTGCAGGTCCTGGCTCTGCTGAATGAACAGGAAGTGAAAGCCCTGGTTTCCACGCGGGCTATCATACCTCGCACCTTCGTACTCAAGCCCGGAATGAGTCTCTTTGTGGGAGCTCTTGCTCGGATCGACTTCCTGCAGGTGTGCAACTTTTAGTTTTGAGAACTTGACTTTGAGCTCCACTCATCCCTTGTTGATTGCGGCAATTGCTTCCAAGCCTGACCATGGTTATCTATTTCCCAGAAAGTAAAACCTGCCTAAATATGTTCTTTAAGCTAATTAGAGCCTGTAAACATGACATAACTGCCTGACACCTAGAGTGTTTTCTAGTACTCACGGGCAGGATCCTCCAAGCATCACCCACCCATCACAACACGACCGCTATCCTGGAAATACTTCATCCCATTCCTCTTAAGTTACAAATGTGCTTTTTAATTCAACAAAATTCACAGTCCATGTGTGTTTGAAAGTCCCCTCTACGTCGACCAGACAGGACCGGACTGCGGCAGACACACCCCTCGCCTCCATTTGCCCGTCCTGTCTCCCAGGTGAGGCTTCATCCTGACGGGCTGGCCGACGTTCAGCTCCGGCAGATCCCTTGCCGATTTGTCATACACGAACTTCGCCGCCTGGTACTTCCCCCTCAGCTAGTTGGGAACCCCTGTGATGACCTGAGGTGCAAGGAGCTGGTCGGCTACCAAAAGAAGTGTTCTCAGCCTTCTTGGCACGAGCCGCTGTGCTGGGCTGCAATGCATGCCCTCAGTGGGCGTGTTTCGCCAATGCAGGACGGCCTTCCAGGGGTCCTCTTTGGCACGGTCAGCCTTTTTCCACAAGCCTTTAACAATCTTTACTGCTGACTCTGCTTTGCCATCAGCTTTTGGGTGCCGCGCTGAGGACATGACGTGTTCGAAGCCCCACTCTCTCGCAGATGCCCAGACTTCTCTGCATGCAAACTGGCTTCCCCCATCCGAAATGGCTAAACTGTTCCTTGATTCGTCAGATTGTGGCGTCGGCCGATAAGTCAGGGAGCAGGTTGATCTCCCAGAAGTCGGAGTTGTGGTCCACCACGAGCAAAAAGTTGTGTGCTGCCTAGCTGTACAAGTCCATGCTGACCAGCTGCCATGGACGTGTGGGGAGCGGTGTGACATCATGGTCTCTTTCTCTTGTTGGTGCGCATACTCCTTACACCCGGAGCACTGCTGTACAGTCTCTGACTTCCCCTTGCATGCCGGGCCAGTACAGTGTATTGTGGGCATGTCTGTAACATGCTTTGCCACCCACATGATTGTAGTGGATCCTCCTCAGCAGTGTATTGTGGGCATGTCTGTAACATGCTTTGCCACCCACATGCATTTCCAGATGCATGGCTTTCAGAATGATGACACACTGGCTCCTGAGAAGCACACCATCCTGTGTGCTTATTTCATCTCTGATGGCCCAGTAGTCCCTGATGAGTACGGGGGCCTCCTCTTTGTCTTCTGGCCATCCCTGCAGTACGACTGCCTGGAGTGTTTGGAGACACATCCTCCTGTGTGTGCTCGGGTCTGTGCCAGGCGTTGGCTGCTGACATGAGCTAGTCTGCCTGCTGAATGGCCGCTGCGTCCCACTGCTCTTGTTGCATGCTGCAGACCCTTCCTCGTCGGTACAGCGTGTCTGTTTCCTGTGGCGGGTGGTGGCTCCACTAAGTGTGTCACTTATGTACAAACCCCGTTTCCATATGAGTTGGCAAATGGTGTTAGATGTAAATATAAACAGAATACAATGATTTGCAAATCCTTTTCAAGCCATATTCAGTTGAATATGCTACAAAGACAACATATTTGATGTTCAAACTCATGAACTTTATTTTATTTTGCAAATAATAATTAAGATAGAATTTCATGGCTGCAACAGGTGCCAAAGTAGTTGGGAAAGGGCATGTTCACCACTGTGTTACATCACCTTTTCTTTTAACAACACTCAATAAAGGTTTGGGAACTGAGGAAACTAATTGTTGAAGCTTTGAAAGTGGAATTCTTTCCCATTCTTGTTTTATGTAGAGCTTCAGTCCTTCAACAGTCCGGGGTCTCCGCTGTCCTATTTTACGCTTCATAATGCACCACACATTTTCCATGGGAGACAGGTCTGGACTGCAGGCAGGCCAGGAAAGTACCCACACTCTTTTATTACAAAGCTACGCTGTTGTAACACGTGCTGAATGTGGCTTGGCATTGTCTTGCTGAAATAAGCAGGGGCGTCCATGAAAAAAACGGCACTTAGATGGCAGCATATGTTGTTCCAAAAGCTGTATGTACCTTTCAGCATTAATGGTGCCTTCACAGATGTGTAAGTTACCCATGCCTTGGGCACTAATACACCCCCATACCATCACACATGTGTAAGTTACCCATGTCTTGGGCACTAATACACCCCCATACCATCACACATGTGTAAGTTACCCATGCCTCTGGCACTAATGCACCCCCATACCATCACACATGCTGGCTTTTGAACTTTGCATCGATAACAGTCTGGATGGTTTGCTTCCCCTTTGCTCCGAATGACACTATATTGAATATTTCCAAAAACAATTTGAAATGTGGACTCGTCAGACCACAGAACACTTTTCCACTTTGCATCAGTCCATCTTAGATGATCTCGGGCCCAGAGAAGCCGGCGGTGTTTCTGGATGTTGTTGATAAATGGCTTTCACTTTGCATAGTAGAGCTTTAACTTGCACTTACAGATGTAGTGACCAACTGTATTTAGTGACAGTGGTTTTATGAAGTGTTCCTGAGCCCGTGTGGTGATATCTTTTAGAAATTGATGTGGGTTTTTGATACAGTGCAGTGTTTCCCACAGGTCAGGCATCTATTTGTGGTGGTATGGTTGGGGGTGGTGAGGCAGCGGCGGCGATGACCAAGAAGAATGCGGAGTTGGAATATAATTACAACACTTTTGTGTACATATTTATATACATATTTATATAATATGTAACTACAAGCTCCATTCACAGAGTCCCATTACTTTTATGAGCGGCCGAGCGAGTCAAAAGCCGGAAAAAAATAATATATATTTTTTTTTAATAGTTTTTTATTTAAAAAAAAAATTTTTTTTATTTGTGGCGGCTGTAATTCTTTCATGGCGGGCCGCCCCAAATAAATGAATGTGTGGGAAACCCTGCAGTGCCGTCTGAGGCAGTGGTTCTCAACCTTTTTTCAGTGATGTACCCCCGTCAACATGTTCTTCATTCAAGTACCCCCTCATCACAGCAAAGCTTTTTTGGTTGGAAAAAGAGATAAAGAAGTAAAATACAGCATGATGTCATCAGTTTATGATTTATTAAATTGTATAACAGTGCAAAATATTGTAGTGGTCTTTCTTCAACTATTTGGAAAGAAAGATATACAAATAACTAAAAGATTGTTTACCTGCTAGTTAACTTCCTACTCACCATTTACCTGCTAGTTAACTTCCTACTCACCATTTACCTGCTAGTTAACTTCCTACTCACCATTTACCTGCTAGTTAACTTCCTACTCACCATTTACCTGCAAGTTAACTTCCTACTCACCATTTACCTGCAAGTTAACTTCCTACTCACCATGTACCTGCTAGTTAACTTCCTACTCACCATTTACCTGCAAGTTAACTTCCTACTCACCATTTACCTGCAAGTTAACTTCCTACTCACCATTTACCTGCTAGTTAACTTCCTACTCACCATTTACCTGCTAGTTAACTTCCTACTCACCATTTACCTGCAAGTTAACTTCCTACTCACCATTTACCTGCAAGTTAACTTCCTACTCACCATTTACCTGCAAGTTAACTTCCTACTCACCATGTACCTGCTAGTTAACTTCCTACTCACCATTTACCTGCAAGTTAACTTCCTACTCACCATTTACCTGCAAGTTAACTTCCTACTCACCATTTACCTGCAAGTTAACTTCCTACTCACCATTTACCTGCTAGTTAACTTCCTACTCACCATTTACCTGCTAGTTAACTTCCTACTCACCATTTACCTGCTAGTTAACTTCCTACTCACCATTTACCTGCTAGTTAACTTCCTACTCACCATTTACCTGCAAGTTAACTTCCTACTCACCATTTACCTGCAAGTTAACTTCCTACTCACCATTTACCTGCAAGTTAACTTCCTACTCACCATTTACCTGCTAGTTAACTTCCTACTCACCATTTACCTGCAAGTTAACTTCCTACTCACCATTTACCTGCTAGTTAACTTCCTACTCACCATTTACCTGCTAGTTAACTTCCTACTCACCATTTACCTGCTAGTTAACTTCCTACTCACCATTTACCTGCTAGTTAACTTCCTACTCACCATTTACCTGCAAGTTAACTTCCTACTCACCATTTACCTGCAAGTTAACTTCCTACTCACCATTTACCTGCTAGTTAACTTCCTACTCACCATTTACCTGCAAGTTAACTTCCTACTCACCATTTACCTGCAAGTTAACTTCCTACTCACATTTACCTGCTAGTTAACTTCCTACTCACCATTTACCTGCAAGTTAACTTCCTACTCACCATTTACCTGCTAGTTAACTTCCTACTCACCATTTACCTGCTAGTTAACTTCCTACTCACCATTTACCTGCTAGTTAACTTCCTACTCACCATTTACCTGCTAGTTAACTTCCTACTCACCATTTACCTGCTAGTTAACTTCCTACTCACCATTTACCTGCAAGTTAACTTCCTACTCACCATTTACCTGCTAGTTAACTTCCTACTCACCATTTACCTGCTAGTTAACTTCCTACTCACCATTTACCTGCAAGTTAACTTCCTACTCACCATTTACCTGCTAGTTAACTTCCTACTCACCATTTACCTGCTAGTTAACTTCCTACTCACCATTTACCTGCTAGTTAACGTTGCCTGGATGTTTGTGATGTGAAGTAAAAAGTGAATTTTGTCTTTCAGGGCGAGCAGTCCTGCTGGTTCTCTGTGCTGACCTCTGCTGACCTGCCTCTTCACCTCACCACTGTGGACAAGGCACTCAGTGTCTACCAGAAACATGCTGGACATCAGCTGCTGGGGGTGAGAGGTCACAATGTCAGTGGTCAAGTGGGGGTCATGGCAGTTTGGGGGTGAGAGGTCACAATGTCGGTGGTCAAGTGGGGGTCATGGCAGTTTGGGGGTGAGAGGTCACAATGTCAGTGGTCAAGTGGGGGTCATGGCAGTTTGGGGGTGAGAGGTCACAATGTCGGTGGTCAAGTGGGGGTCATGGCAGTTTGGGGGTGAGAGGTCACAATGTCAGTGGTCAAGTGGGGGTCATGGCAGTTTGGGGGTGAGAGGTCACAATGTCGGTGGTCAAGTGGGGGTCATGGCAGTTTGGGGGTGAGAGGTCACAATGTCAGTGGTCAAGTGGGGGTCATGGCAGTTTGGGGGTGAGAGGTCACAATGTCGGTGGTCAAGTGGGGGTCATGGCAGTTTGGGGGTGAGAGGTCACAATGTCAGTGGTCAAGTGGGGGTCATGGCAGTTTGGGGGTGAGAGGTCACAATGTCGGTGGTCAAGTGGGGGTCATGGCAGTTTGGGGGTGAGAGGTCACAATGTCAGTGGTCAAGTGGGGGTCATGGCAGTTTGGGGGTGAGAGGTCACAATGTCAGTGGTCAAGTGGGGGTCATGGCAGTTTGGGGGTGAGAGGTCACAATGTCAGTGGTCAAGTGGGGGTCATGGCAGTTTGGGGGTGAGAGGTCACAATGTCAGTGGTCAAGTGGGGGTCATGGCAGTTTGGGGGTGAGAGGTCACAATGTCAGTGGTCAAGTGGGGGTCATGGCAGTTTGGGGGTGAGAGGTCACAATGTCAGTGGTCAAGTGGGGGTCATGGCAGTTTGGGGGTGAGAGGTCACAATGTCAGTGGTCAAGTGGGGGTCATGGCAGTTTGGGGGTGAGAGGTCACAATGTCAGTGGTCAAGTGGGGGTCATGGCAGTTTGGGGGTGAGAGGTCACAATGTCAGTGGTCAAGTGGGGGTCATGGCAGTTTGGGGGTGAGAGGTCACAATGTTGGTGGTCAAGTGGGGGTCATGGCAGTTTGGGGGTGAGAGGTCACAATGTCGGTGGTCAAGTGGGGGTCATGGCAGTTTGGGGGTGAGAGGTCACAATGTCGGTGGTCAAGTGGGGGTCATGGCAGTTTGGGGGTGAGAGGTCACAATGTCAGTGGTCAAGTGGGGGTCATGGCAGTTTGGGGGTGAGAGGTCACAATGTCGGTGGTCAAGTGGGGGTCATGGCAGTTTGGGGGTGAGAGGTCACAATGTCAGTGGTCAAGTGGGGGTCATGGCAGTTTGGGGGTGTCTGCAGGTGCCAGCAGGAGGAGCAGATCGCATGAAGGACTTCCCGGCGTTGGTTCCTCAAGAGTTCCGGCTGGAAGGGCGAGGTCACACGGAGGCCGTGGCCGACATCAAGCTGTCGTCCGCAGGTACACCAAGAAGGTGCGCCTGCAGGCGTCAGTCACGGGGTTGTCATGGAAACCATTGCTGTGTGCAGGCTGGGTGGCGGTGACTGCAGGGCAGGGTCAGCAGCTGCTGGTGGCGGTCCATGGCCCGCCCTCGCTGGCCTACGGTCTGAGGACGCCGCCGCTGCTTCCACACGTGGTCTTGCTGAAGGGAGCACGGATCCCCGGATCGGCCGCCTACAAGGTCATGAAGCCGTCGGGGATGCTGGACCTTGGACTGTCCGCACGTGCGGCCTACAGGCAGAAAGCTAAGGCCAAGAAGAAATGAGAGGAAGTGACGTTTGCACCTGGGGAGAGGCCCCTCCCATCTCCAAGGACATGCACCTGGGGAGAGGCCCCTCCCATCTCCAAGGACATGCACCTGGGGAGAGGCCCCTCCCACCTCCAAAGACATGCACCTGGGGAGAGGCCCCTCCCATCTCCAAGGACATGCACCTGGGGAGAGGCCCCTCCCACCTCCAAAGACATGCACCTGGGGATAGGTTTATTGGCAACACTGAATGGTCCCTAGTGTGTGAATGTTGTCTGTCTATCTGTGTTGGCCCCGGGATGAGGTGGCGACTTGTCCAGGGTGTACACCGCCTTCCGCCCGATTGTAGCTGAGATAGGCTCCAGCGCCCCCCGCGACCTCAAAGGAGACAAGCAGTAGGAAATGGATGGATGGACGTTGTTGTCAACTAAAGAAAACATTTATTTACAAATTTGATTTCCTGTGTGATGTGGTCTCATGTCCTGTGTGATGTGGTCTCATGTCCTGTGTGATGTGGTCTCATGTCCTGTGTGATGTGGTCTCATGTCCTGTGTGATGTGGTCTCATGTCCTGTGTGATGTGGTCTCATGTCCTGTGTGATGTGGTCTCATGTCCTGTGTGATGTGGTCTCATGTGCTGTGTGATGTGGTCTCATGTCCTGTGTGATGTGGTCTCATGTCCTGTGTGATGTGGTCTCATGTCCTGTGTGATGTGGTCTCATGTCCTGTGTGATGTGGTCTCATGTCCTGTGTGATGTGGTCTCATGTCCTGTGTGATGTGGTCTCATGTCCTGTGTGATGTGGTCTCATGTCCTGTGTGATGTGGTCTCATGTCCTGTGTGATGTGGTCTCATGTGCTGTGTGATGTGGTCTCATGTCCTGTGTGATGTGGTCTCATGTCCTGTGTGATGTGGTCTCATGTCCTGTGTGATGTGGTCTCATGTCCTGTGTGATGTGGTCTCATGTCCTGTGTGATGTGGTCTCATGTCCTGTGTGATGTGGTCTCATGTCCTGTGTGATGTGGTCTCATGTCCTGTGTGATGTGGTCTCATGTCCTGTGTGATGTGGTCTCATGTGCTGTGTGATGTGGTCTCATTTCTGTCTCAACAAACCTTTTCATTAGGAACACATGCTGGGAATGTCTTAAATATTTTCCTCCCAAAACAAACATTTGCTCTTCCATTACAGTCCAAACTGTGGTTGTCATGGCTGAAATATTTACTGATTTTGATGTTTGTACTTCATCACAATTGAGCTTTCATACATCATCAGTTACAAATCTAAAACAAATGTGCTTTTATTTTGAAGGAAGTCATTGTGTAACTAAATAATAGGCGTGGAAATCTGTGGGCAACTAGCTTGTCATCCAATTCACTGGCTGATGATTCCACTCAACACTCATTTATTTGCTATAACCATGATAAAAGTATTTTAAAAGTCATTCTGATACATGATGACTAACATGAATGGCAGCCAAACTGCGGAGCAATAGTTCTTAGACGTCACCTTTCTTCTCCAGGAAATTGTGAGTACATGAAACGTGTTCCATAAGAGGTTTTTGTCAACCAGTTATTATAATTAATGTACAAATTAATATTCTGCCTTCTAAATAAAGAATGGATTTGAAAGCCCAGGGCCGCAATGTGTGTTGGAAGTGTGGAGGATCAATGAGTCCTGTTGAAGGGCTTCATGTAGACTACTGACCTGGATTTACAAATGGTTGACTTCTATAGGCTAGTAAGGTCAAGTGCAGCCTTCATCAGAGGGGACATCAGGTCAAGTGCAGCCTTCATCAGAGGGGACATCAGGTCAAGTGCAGCCTTCATCAGAGGGGACATCAGGTCAAGTGCAGCCTTCATCAGAGGGGAAATCAGGTCAAGTGCAGCCTTCATCAGAGGGGACATCAGGTCAAGTGCAGCCTTCATCAGAGGGGACATCAGGTCAAGTGCAGCCTTCATCAGAGGGGACATCAGGTCAAGTGCAGCCTTCATCAGAGGGGACATCAGGTCAAGTGCAGCCTTCATCAGAGGGGACATCAGGTCAAGTGCAGCCTTCATCAGAGGGGACATCAGGTCAAGTGCAGCCTTCATCAGAGCGGACATCAGGTCAAGTGCAGCCTCTGATGAAGGCTGCACTTGACCCTACTAGCCCAAACTTGTCAGGTACAGCACCTGACCTTACTAGCGTGTATAAATCAATCATTTCTAAATCATGTGTCCTGCAAGTCACTTTAGTTCTCGCAGCTCGCTGCCTCCTTCATTCACGCACCAGCCGAGTGATCCACCGCTGAGAGTTGTCTCACCTTTGCTTTTGTCTGTTGCCACGTCCTCGAGTTGGCTTTAGAAGGTTTTGGCACGTCGCCCAGGGGTGCTCTTGCCTCCACCTGTGAGCGGGCGTAGACGGAAGACAGCTGGAAAAGTGTAAGCCTGTTTAGGACTTTGTGCTAACAGTCATGGACTACTTCACAAGATGTGTGCAGGCCTACACAACAAAGAACAAAGCAGCTAAGGCTGTTGCTGACGAGCTTCATATTTTGTGCACCTCTGGGTTTGTTTGGGTTTCTATGGCAACCACCTGCCTCTGCTCAGTGGGGGGCAGGCTCACCTGCAGTCTGCCACTAATCAGACAGCTTTTTATTCACCTTGATGCCACGCTCAGTCTGCCTTCCTTGTTGGCAAATGTAAAGGTTGTGAGTTGAATCAACACAACACAACTTGTGTGCACACAAACTAACAATGAGCAAGCACATCAACACAACTTGTGTGCACACAAACTAACAATGAGCAAGCACATCAACACAACTTGTGTGCACACAAACTAACAATGAGCAAGCACATCAACACAACTTGTGTGCACACAAACTAACAATGAGCACGTCAGTCATGAGGTGTGAAAGCCAGCATATCTTCACAACATTGTTGATATGAAAAATGATTTATTGCACAAAGTCTGACAAGCGCTCAGAAAGTAGAAGGAAAAAAAAGGTCTGATTGTCAGAGAAAATTCATGCTGTTGACCTTTGACCTTAAGAATCGGTCCATGTGATGACATCATCACACTTGGTGTCCAAATCGAAAACATGATGACATCATACTGGGTGTCCACGTAGTAGACGTGATGACATCATCCTACTGGTGTCCATGTAGTCCATGTGATGACATCATCCTACTGGTGTCCATGTAGTCCATGTGATGACATCATCCTACTTGGTGTCCATATCCTAAATGTGATGACATCATCCTACTGGGCGTCCACGTAGTCTACATGATGACATCATCCTACTGGTGGTCCACGCAGTCTACATGATGACATCATCCTACTGGTGGTCCACACAGTCTACATGATGTCATCATCCTACTGGGCGTCCACGTAGTCTACATGATGACATCATCCTACTGGTGGTCCACGTAGTCTACATGATGTCATCATCCTACTGGTGGTCCACGCAGTCTACATGATGTCATCATCCTACTGGTGGTCCACACAGTCTACATGATGTCATCATCCTACTGGTGGTCTACATGATGACATCATCCTACTGGTGGTCTACATGATGACATCCTACTGGTGGTCCACGCAGTCTACATGATGACATCATCCTACTGGTGGTCCACGCAGTCTACATGATGTCATCATCCTACTGGTGGTCCACGCAGTCTACATGATGTCATCATCCTACTGGTGGTCCACGCAGTCTACATGATGTCATCATCCTACTGGTGGTCCACACAGTCTACATGATGTCATCATCCTACTGGTGGTCTACATGATGACATCATCCTACTGGTGGTCTACATGATGACATCATCCTACTGGTGGTCCACGCAGTCTACATGATGACATCATCCTACTGGTGGTCCACGCAGTCTACATGATGTCATCATCCTACTGGTGGTCCACGCAGTCTACATGATGACATCATCCTACTGGTGGTCTACATGATGTCATCATCCTACTGGTGGTCCACGCAGTCTACATGATGACATCATCCTACTGGTGGTCCACGCAGTCTACATGATGTCATCATCCTACTGGTGGTCCACGCAGTCTACATGATGTCATCATCCTACTGGTGGTCCACGCAGTCTACATGATGTCATCATCCTACTGGTGGTCCACGTAGTCTACATGATGTCATCATCCTACTGGTGGTCCACACAGTCTACATGATGTCATCATCCTACTGGTGGTCCACGCAGTCCACGTGATGACATCATCCTACTGGTGGTCCACGCAGTCTACATGATGACATCATCCTACTGGTGGTCCACACAGTCTACATGATGTCATCATCCTACTGGTGGTCCACACAGTCTACATGATGTCATCATCCTACTGGTGGTCTACATGATGACATCATCCTACTGGTGGTCTACATGATGACATCATCCTACTGGTGGTCCACGCAGTCTACATGATGACATCATCCTACTGGTGGTCCACGCAGTCTACATGATGTCATCATCCTACTGGTGGTCCACGCAGTCTACATGATGACATCATCCTACTGGTGGTCCACGCAGTCTACATGATGTCATCATCCTACTGGTGGTCCACGCAGTCTACATGATGTCATCATCCTACTGGTGGTCTACATGATGACATCATCCTACTGGTGGTCCACGCAGTCTACATGATGTCATCATCCTACTGGTGGTCTACATGATGACATCATCCTACTGGTGGTCTACATGATGTCATCATCCTACTGGTGGTCCACGCAGTCTACATGATGACATCATCCTACTGGTGGTCCACGCAGTCTACATGATGTCATCATCCTACTGGTGGTCCACGCAGTCTACATGATGTCATCATCCTACTGGTGGTCTACATGATGACATCATCCTACTGGTGGTCTACATGATGTCATCATCCTACTGGTGGTCCACGCAGTCTACATGATGACATCATCCTACTGGTGGTCCACGCAGTCTACATGATGACATCATCCTACTGGTGGTCCACGCAGTCTACATGATGTCATCATCCTACTGGTGGTCCACGCAGTCTACATGATGTCATCATCCTACTGGTGGTCCACGCAGTCTACATGATGTCATCATCCTACTGGTGGTCCACGTAGTCTACATGATGTCATCATCCTACTGGTGGTCCACGTAGTCTACATGATGACATCATCCTACTGGTGGTCCACGTAGTCTACATGATGACATCATCCTACTGGTGGTCCACGCAGTCTACATGATGTCATCATCCTACTGGTGGTCTACATGATGACATCATCCTACTGGTGGTCTACATGATGTCATCATCCTACTGGTGGTCCACGCAGTCTACATGATGACATCATCCTACTGGTGGTCCACGCAGTCTACATGATGTCATCATCCTACTGGTGGTCCACGCAGTCTACATGATGTCATCATCCTACTGGTGGTCTACATGATGACATCATCCTACTGGTGGTCTACATGATGTCATCATCCTACTGGTGGTCCACGCAGTCTACATGATGACATCATCCTACTGGTGGTCCACGCAGTCTACATGATGACATCATCCTACTGGTGGTCCACGCAGTCTACATGATGGCATCATCCTACTGGTGGTCCACGCAGTCTACATGATGTCATCATCCTACTGGTGGTCCACGCAGTCTACATGATGTCATCATCCTACTGGTGGTCCACGTAGTCTACATGATGTCATCATCCTACTGGTGGTCCACACAGTCTACATGATGTCATCATCCTACTGGTGGTCCACGCAGTCTACATGATGTCATCATCCTACTGGTGGTCCACGCAGTCTACATGATGACATCATCCTACTGGTGGTCTACATGATGACATCATCCTACTGGTGGTCCACGCAGTCTACATGATGACATCATCCTACTGGTGGTCCACGCAGTCTACATGATGTCATCATCCTACTGGTGGTCCACGCAGTCTACATGATGTCATCATCCTACTGGTGGTCCACGCAGTCTACATGATGACATCATCCTACTGGTGGTCCACGCAGTCTACATGATGACATCATCCTACTGGTGGTCCACGCAGTCTACATGTCATCATCATCCTACTGGTGGTCCACGCAGTCTACATGATGACATCATCCTACTGGTGGTCCACGCAGTCTACATGATGACCTCATCCTACTGGTGGTCCACGCAGTCTACATGATGACATCATCCTACTGGTGGTCCACGCAGTCTACATGATGTCATCATCCTACTGGTGGTCCACGTGATGACATCATCCTACTAGGTGTCCATGTAGTCCACGTGATGACATCATCCTACGTAGTCGACGTGATGACGTCATCGTGCTACTGGTGGTCCATGTAGTAGACGTTGACCAGGTGGCGGTTGAGGTGGCGGCGGTACTCGGCCTCCAGGGGGAAGTGGCGGTCACAGAAGATGCACATGTGACTCTTGAGCTGGGTGGGGGAGGGGACCTCCTGGGTGGGGGTGTCGGGGTCGTTGTTGGCGGCGTTGCTGTTGAGGCCAGAGTCCACGCTGCCTTCCGAGGCGCAGTCGCTGATGTCGCTGGCTCCTTCGTGGCTGCTGTGGACACCTTCGTCGTCTTCGGCTTCGGCCATTTTGTCCGGTGGCGGCGAGGAAAGGGGGAGGTCTTGAGTGTGGTGTGGCGTGGTGCTCGCCTCACATGTGGTCTTGACGGAGCTCTCCTGTACCTTTGGCGGGGGGCACTTCCTGGTGGAGCTCCTGGTCCTCTTGGCGGACTCCTCGCTCACCTGCTCCCTGGAAGCGGACTTGCTGCCGGGTCTGAGCCGCCGGGCTTTGGGGGCGGGCCCGCTGGAGGACCCCGCCCCTCTCTTCCTGCCCTTCTCTCTCTTCTGAAGACGCTCCTGGTGGACCAGAGTCTGAGCGGGTTCCTCTGCTCTGGCTCCTCTAGGCTTCTCGGCTCCTCCCCCTTTGGTCTGCACACGGTGGCCATCTTGAGGCGGGTCAGGTGGTCCGTCAGCTGCTGCCTTCTTGGCTCTTCTCTTGGTCTTGGTGGCGCTCACATCCTGCTGGTTCTCCTTGGTCTTCTTTGCTCTGCCGTCCCACTTGTCGGTCTTGGCCACCTTACCTTGCCTGGGAGCTTCCTTGGGTTCTTGCCCTTGGTCCGAGGACAGATTGACAAAGTCTGAGGGTTTGTGCTCCCGGTCAGGCTCCTCCTCGTCCTCCTCCTGGTCCACCTTGGTGGAGGACTGCTGTTTCTTGACGGGGTCTGAGGATTTGTGCTCCTGGTCAGGCTCCTCCTCGTGGTCCACCTTGTTGGAGGACTGCTGTTTCTTGACAGGGTCTGAGGATTTGTGCTCCTGGTCAGGCTCCTCCTCGTCCTCCTCCTGGTCCACCTTGGTGGAGGACTGCTGTTTCTTCAGGCGCAGTTTGACCTTGGAGACGTCCAGCGTGACCTGGCAGCCCGCATGGCGAGACTTGATGTGGTACTGCAGGTTGCACTTCTTGGAGGCGGCGTACTTGCAGAGCGGGCAGAGGAACTGGCGAGGGTTGAGGTGGAGCTCCACGTGCTTCTTGAAGTTGCTTCGGTCAGCAGTTTTGTAGTCGCAGTAAGGACACACCAGGGGCTTGGGGCCGTTGTGGACCTGCCGGGCGTGCCGGGTCACCTCGTGCTGATTGGCCGCCAGGTAGTCGCAGCTCTCACACTTGAAGGGTCGCTCACCTGCACACACACACACACACACACACACACACACACACACACACACACACACACTGTTAGCAATGCCTACTGACAACTACACTAAATTGTGTGTGTACACTACAAGTACACTATGTGTGTGTACACTACAAGTACACTATGTGTGTGTACACTACAAGTACACTATGTGTGTGTACACTACAAGTACACTATGTGTGTGTACACTACAAGTACACTATGTGTGTGTACACTACAAGTACACTATGTGTGTACACTACAAGTACACTGTGTGTGTACACTACAAGTACACTATGTGTGTACACTACAAGTACACTGTGTGTGTACACTACAAGTACACTATGTGTGTACACTACAAGTACACTGTGTGTGTACACTACAAGTACACTATGTGTGTACACTACAAGTACACTGTGTGCACACTACAAGTACACTATGTGTGTGTACACTACAAGTACACTGTGTGTGTACACTACAAGTACACTATGTGTGTGTACACTACAAGTACACTATGTGTGTGTACACTACAAGTACACTATGTGTGTGTACACTACAAGTACACTGTGTGTGTACACTACAAGTACACTATGTGTGTGTACACTACAAGTACACTATGTGTGTGTACACTACAAGTACACTATGTGTGTCAAGTACTACCTAATACATTTGCGCAGTGGTCAAGCTGGCTGTTCTCAATGGGTACTAAAGCTGTTCTCAATGGGTACTAGGTGCTGTTCTCAATGGGTACTAAAGCTGTTCTCAATGGGTACTAGGTGCTGTTCTCAATGGGTACTAAAGCTGTTCTCAATGGGTACTAGGTGCTGTTCTCAATGGGTACTAAAGCTGTTCTCAATGGGTACTAGGTGCTGTTCTCAATGGGTACTAAAGCTGTTCTCAATGGGTACTAGGCGCTGTTCTCAATGGATACCAGAGCTCTTCTCAATGGGTACCAGAGCTGTTCTGAATATAACTAGGCGCTGTTCTCAATGAGTACTAGGCGCTGTTCTCAATGGATACCAGAGCTCTTCTCAATGGGTACCAGAGCTGTTCTGAATATAACTAGGCGCTGTTCTCAATGAGTACTAGGTGCTGTTCTCAATGGATACCAGAAATGTTCTGAATGGGTACCAGAGCTGTTCTCAATGGGTACTAGAGCTGTTCTCAATGGGTACTAGGCGCTGCTCTTAATGAGTACTAGGTGATGTTCTCAATGGATACCAGAACGGTTTTGAATGGATACTAGCACTGTTCTCAATGGATACCGGAACTGTTCTGAATGGGTACCAGAGCTGTTCTCAATGGGTACTAGAGCTGTTCTCAATGGGTACTAGGCGCTGCTCTTAATGAGTACTAGGTGATGTTCTCAATGGATACCAGAACGGTTTTGAATGGATACCAGCACTGTTCTCAATGGATACCGGAACTGTTCTGAATGGGTACCAGAGCTGTTCTCAATGGGCACTAGAGCTGTTCTGAATGGGTACCAGACACCATTCAGCCTTTTCCAAAGCAACAGTTCCCTGTGCTTGTGTTGTTTGGGATGTATGAAGTGTTGAAATGCCAAACGTTGCTCCAGAGTTCCTGGAGGTCATGATCAAGTGTGAAAGATGTTAGGAAACAACTAGAAAAAGGGAGCAGATTTTAGTGATCACCTGGATAAAGGTTAGTTTGATATTCTTTGAAAGTTTATTATTTCCTATTTAAGTATTATCTGGATACTAGGGGTGTGGGAAAAAAAATCGATTCGAATACGTTGTGCGATTCAGAATCAATTCTCATTTTTAATTTTGTTTCATCAATCCAACAAACCACTACACAACAACACCATAATCCAATTCCAAAAGCAAAGCTGAGCCAGCAACACTCAGAACCCCAATAAACAGAACAATTGAGAGGAGACACAAACACCACACAGAACAAACCAAAAGTAATGAAACAAAAATGAATATTATCAACAGTATCAATATTAGTTATAATTTCAGCATAGCAGTGATCAAAAATCCCTCATTGACATTATCATTAGACATTTATACAAATAATCAAAAAGAACAATAGTGTCACAGTGGCTTACACTTGCATGGCATCTCATAAGCTGGACAACACACTGTGTCCAATGTTTGCACAAAGATAAAATAAGTCAGATTTTTGCTTCCTTTAATAGTTCAAACAAATTTACATTCTTGCAATCAGGTGATAAAATATTGTCCTTTACAATTAGAAAAGCATTTTTTTTTTTAAATCTACTACTCTGCTAGCATGTCAGCAGACTGGGGTAGATCCTGCTGAAATCTATGTATTGAATGAATACACAATCCTTTTGAATCGGAAAAATATCGTTTTTGAATCGAGAATCGCGTTGAATCGAAAAAAATCGATATATGATCGAATTGCGACCCCAAGAAATGATATTGAATCGAATTGTGGGACACCCAAAGACTCACAGCCCTACTGGATACCATTTGTATTTCTTAGTTTGCTACATTTCTTCAGAATCACCACACAGAGAGAGAGAGAGAACACTATTGACAAGTCATGCAGTGATAAATGATGCTTGGAGCACTGCTGGCTGTACAACAGCACTGTGGGCTTAGTTGAGCTGCGCTGCCTTTCACTTGTGGGAAGAAGTCACATGACACAATCATAATGACAAGTGTTGTTACACAACCATATGTTACTACACATGACACAATCATAATGACAAGTGTTGTTACACAACCATATGTTACTACACATGACACAATCATAATGACAAGTGTTGTTACACAACCATATGTTACTACACATGACACAATCATAATGACAAGTGTTGTTACACAACCATATGTTACTACACATGACACAATCATAATGACAAGTGTTGTTACACAACCATATGTTACTACACATGACACAATCAGGATTATAATAATGATGAACTCCATGACTGCCCTTTGATTAACTCCGTGACTGCCCTTTGATGAACTCCATGACTGCCCTTTGATTAACTCCGTGACTGCCCTTTGATGAACTCCATGACTGCCCTTTGATTAACTCCGTGACTGCCCTTTGATTAACTCCGTGACTGCCCTTTGATTAACTCCGTGACTGCCCTTTGATTAACTCCGTGACTGCCCTTTGATTAACTCCGTGACTGCCCTTTGATTAACTCCGTGACTGCCCTTTGATTAACTCCGTGACTGCCCTTTGATTAACTCCGTGACTGCCCTTTGATTAACTCCGTGACTGCCCTTTGATTAACTCCTTGACTGCCCTTTGATTAACTCCGTGACTGCCATTTGATTAACTCCGTGACTGCCCTTTGATTAACTCCGTGACTGCCCTTTGATTAACACCGTGACTGCCCTTTGATTAACTCTGTGACTGCCCTTTGATTAACTCCGTGACTGCCCTTTGATTAACTCCGTGACTGCCCTTTGATTAACTCCGTGACTGCCCTTTGATTAACTCCGTGACTGCCCTTTGATTAACTCCGTGACTGCCCTTTGATTAACTCCGTGACTGCCCTTTGATTAATTCCATGACTTCCCTTTGATTAACTCTGTGACTGCCCTTTGATTAACTCCGTGACTGCCCTTTGATTAACTCCATGACTTCCCTTTGATTAACTCCGTGACTGCCCTTTGATTAACTCCATGACTGCCCTTTGATTAACTCCGTGACTGCCCTTTGATTAACTCCGTGACTGCCCTTTGATTAACTCCGTGACTGCCCTTTGATTAACTCCGTGACTGCCCTTTGATTAACTCCATGACTGCCCTTTGATTAACTCCATGACTGCCCTTTGATTAATTCCATGACTTCCCTTTGATTAATTCCATGACTTCCCTTTGATTAACTCTGTGACTGCCCTTTGATTAACTCCATGACTTCCCTTTGATTAACTCCGTGACTGCCCTTTGATTAACTCCATGACTGCCCTTTGATTAACTCCGTGACTGCCCTTTGATTAACTCCGTGACTGCCCTTTGATTAACTCCGTGACTGCCCTTTGATTAACTCCATGACTGCCCTTTGATTAACTCCGTGACTGCCCTTTGCCCTTTGATTAACTCCATGACTGCCCTTTGATTAACTCCATGACTGCCCTTTGATTAACTCCGTGACTGCCCTTTGATTAACTCAGTGACTGCCCTTTGATTTACTCCGTGACTGCCCTTTGATTAACTCCGTGACTGCCCTTTGCCCTTTGATTAACTCCATGACTGCCCTTTGATTAACTCCATGACTGCCCTTTGATTAACTCCATGACTGCCCTTTGATTAACTCCGTGACTGCCCTTTGCCCTTTGATTAACTCCGTGACTGCCCTTTGATTAACTCTGTGACTTCCCTTTGATTAACTCCATGACTGCCCTTTGATTAACTCCATGACTGCCCTTTGATTAACTCCGTGACTGCCCTTTGATTAACACCATGACTTCCCTTTGATTAACTCCGTGACTGCCCTTTGATTAACTCCATGACTGCCCTTTGATTAACTCCATGACTGCCCTTTGATTAACTCCGTGACAGCCCTTTGATTAACTCCGTGACTGCCCTTTGATTAACTCCATGACTGCCCTTTGATTAACTCCATGACTGCCCTTTGATTAATTCCATGACTTCCCTTTGATTAACTCCATGACTGCCCTTTGATTAACTCCATGACTGCCCTTTGATTAATTCCATGACTTCCCTTTGATTAACTCTGTGACTGCCCTTTGATTAACTCCATGACTTCCCTTTGATTAACTCCGTGACTGCCCTTTGATTAACTCCGTGACTGCCCTTTGATTAACTCCGTGACTGCCCTTTGATTAACTCCGTGACTGCCCTTTGATTAACTCCGTGACTGCCCTTTGATTAACTCCGTGACTGCCCTTTGATTAACTCCGTGACTGCCCTTTGATTAACTCCGTGACTGCCCTTTGATTAACTCCGTGACTGCCCTTTGATTAACTCCATGACTGCCCTTTGATTAATTCCATGACTTCCCTTTGATTAACTCCACTACTGGCACCAGCTTGCTAGCTAGAAAAGTAAAGGCAGTGGTTGAAATGTGAACTTGAGCCATCTTTAGTGACAAACAATACATGGCAAACACTGCATATATCATGTGTGTGATATTACTGTACATGTACAGTGTGACATACACTGCATATGTCATCTGTGTGTGTGTATTACTGTACATGTAGAGTATAGGAAACACTGCAAATGTCTTGTGTGTTTGTATGAAGCGATACTGTACATGTAGAGTATAGGAAACACTGCATATGTCATGAGAGAAGAGCACCCAGAAAGAAGTGATAAAATTGTTTACCGTGTCTCTCCTCCATGGAGTGCATGAGTGAAGAAAGACAAGTCAACAATTGGAAGTATTGTGCTGTGACTGACCTGAGTGAGTCCTCATGTGTCTGGTCAGGTGGGTCTTCTGGGAGCTGGAGTACTGGCAGAACGGGCACTGGAAAGGGCGCACACCTAGAAGGCCACAGCAGGGTAGCATGCAGGAATGAGGCGCGCCACAGAGCAGGTTAGCATGCAGCAATGAGGCGCACCTGTGTGTGTGCGGATGTGCTGGATGTAGTTGCTCTTGCGGTCTGAGTAGTAGGAACACTGAGTGCAGGTGTGCAGCTTGCTGGGGAAATGGTTCCTCAGGTGTTTCCTCCAGTGGTACTGACTGATGGTGCTGTATGCACACAAGGTGCACTTGAACACCCTGCAGACACAAGTGTTAGAAGATGTCTTGGTGACAAACAAGATGGTAGTGAGTGAGGGTGCACTTGAACACCCTGCAGACACAAGTGTTAGAAGATGTCTTGGTGACAAACAAGATGGTAGTGAGTGAAGGTGCACTTGAACACCCTGCAGACACAAGTGTTAGAAGATGTCTTGGTGACAAACAAGATAGTAGTGAGTGAGGGTGCACTTGAACACCCTGCAGACACAAGTGTTAGAAGATGTCTTGGTGACAAACAAGATGGTAGTGAGTGAGGGTGCACTTGAACACCCTGCAGACACAAGTGTTAGAAGATGTCTTGGTGACAAACAAGATGGTAGTGAGTGAGGGTGCACTTGAACACCCTGCAGACACAAGTGTTAGAAGATGTCTTGGTGACAAACAAGATAGTAGTGAGTGAGGGTGCACTTGAACACCCTGCAGACACAAGTGTTAGAAGATGTCTTGGTGACAAACAAGATGGTAGTGAGTGAGGGTGCACTTGAACACCCTGCAGACACAAGTGTTAGAAGATGTCTTGGTGACAAACAAGATGGTAGTGAGTGAGGGTGCACTTGAACACCCTGCAGACACAAGTGTTAGAAGATGTCTTGGTGACAAACAAGATAGTAGTGAGTGAGGGTGCACTTGAACACCCTGCAGACACAAGTGTTAGAAGATGTCTTGGTGACAAACAAGATGGTAGTGAGTGAGGGTGCACTTGAACACCCTGCAGACACAAGTGTTAGAAGATGTCTTGGTGACAAACAAGATAGTAGTGAGTGAAGGTGCACTTGAACACCCTGCAGACACAAGTGTTAGAAGATGTCTTGGTGACAAACAAGATAGTAGTGAGTGAAGGTGCACTTGAACACCCTGCAGACACAAGTGTTAGAAGATGTCTTGGTGACAAACAAGATGGTAGTGAGTGAGGGTGCACTTGAACACCCTGCAGACACAAGTGTTAGAAGATGTCTTGGTGACAAACAAGATAGTAGTGAGTGAAGGTGCACTTGAACACCCTGCAGACACAAGTGTTAGAAGATGTCTTGGTGACAAACAAGATGGTAGTGAGTGAGGGTGCACTTGAACACCCTGCAGACACAAGTGTTAGAAGATGTCTTGGTGACAAACAAGATGGTAGTGAGTGAGGGTGCACTTGAACACCCTGCAGACACAAGTGTTAGAAGATGTCTTGGTGACAAACAAGATGGTAGTGAGTGAGGGTGCACTTGAACACCCTGCAGACACAAGTGTTAGAAGATGTCTTGGTGACAAACAAGATAGTAGTGAGTGAGGGTGCACTTGAACACCCTGCAGACACAAGTGTTAGAAGATGTCTTGGTGACAAACAAGATGGTAGTGAGTGAGGGTGCACTTGAACACCCTGCAGACACAAGTGTTAGAAGATGTCTTGGTGACAAACAAGATAGTAGTGAGTGAAGGTGCACTTGAACACCCTGCAGACACAAGTGTTAGAAGATGTCTTGGTGACAAACAAGATAGTAGTGAGTGAAGGTGCACTTGAACACCCTGCAGACACAAGTGTTAGAAGATGTCTTGGTGACAAACAAGATGGTAGTGAGTGAGGGTGCACTTGAACACCCTCCAGACACAAGTGTTAGAAGATGTCTTGGTGACAAACAAGATGGTAGTGAGTGAGGGTGCACTTGAACACCCTGCAGACACAAGTGTTAGAAGATGTCTTGGTGACAAACAAGATAGTAGTGAGTGAAGGTGCACTTGAACACCCTGCAGACACAAGTGTTAGAAGATGTCTTGGTGACAAACAAGATGGTAGTGAGTGAGGGTGCACTTGAACACCCTGCAGACACAAGTGTTAGAAGATGTCTTGGTGACAAACAAGATGGTAGTGAGTGAGGGTGCACTTGAACACCCTGCAGACACAAGTGTTAGAAGATGTCTTGGTGACAAACAAGATGGTAGTGAGTGAGGGTGCACTTGAACACCCTGCAGACACAAGTGTTAGAAGATGTCTTGGTGACAAACAAGATGGTAGTGAGTGAGGGTGCACTTGAACACCCTGCAGACACAAGTGTTAGAAGATGTCTTGGTGACAAACAAGATAGTAGTGAGTGAGGGTGCACTTGAACACCCTGCAGACACAAGTGTTAGAAGATGTCTTGGTGACAAACAAGATGGTAGTGAGTGAGGGTGCACTTGAACACCCTGCAGACACAAGTGTTAGAAGATGTCTTGGTGACAAACAAGATGGTAGTGAGTGAGGGTGCACTTGAACACCCTGCAGACACAAGTGTTAGAAGATGTCTTGGTGACAAACAAGATGGTAGTGAGTGAGGGTGCACTTGAACACCCTGCAGACACAAGTGTTAGAAGATGTCTTGGTGACAAACAAGATGGTAGTGAGTGAGGGTGCACTTGAACACCCTGCAGACACAAGTGTTAGAAGATGTCTTGGTGACAAACAAGATAGTAGTGAGTGAGGGTGCACTTGAACACCCTGCAGACACAAGTGTTAGAAGATGTCTTGGTGACAAACAAGATAGTAGTGAGTGAAGGTGCACTTGAACACCCTGCAGACACAAGTGTTAGAAGATGTCTTGGTGACAAACAAGATGGTAGTGAGTGAGGGTGCACTTGAACACCCTGCAGACACAAGTGTTAGAAGATGTCTTGGTGACAAACAAGATGGTAGTGAGTGAGGGTGCACTTGAACACCCTGCAGACACAAGTGTTAGAAGATGTCTTGGTGACAAACAAGATGGTAGTGAGTGAGGGTGCACTTGAACACCCTGCAGACACAAGTGTTAGAAGATGTCTTGGTGACAAACAAGATGGTAGTGAGTGAGGGTGCACTTGAACACCCTGCAGACACAAGTGTTAGAAGATGTCTTGGTGACAAACAAGATAGTAGTGAGTGAGGGTGCACTTGAACACCCTGCAGACACAAGTGTTAGAAGATGTCTTGGTGACAAACAAGATAGTAGTGAGTGAGGGTGCACTTGAACACCCTGCAGACACAAGTGTTAGAAGATGTCTTGGTGACAAACAAGATGGTAGTGAGTGAGGGTGCACTTGAACACCCTGCAGACACAAGTGTTAGAAGATGTCTTGGTGACAAACAAGATAGTAGTGAGTGAGGGTGCACTTGAACACCCTGCAGACACAAGTGTTAGAAGATGTCTTGGTGACAAACAAGATAGTAGTGAGTGAAGGTGCACTTGAACACCCTGCAGACACAAGTGTTAGAAGATGTCTTGGTGACAAACAAGATGGTAGTGAGTGAGGGTGCACTTGAACACCCTGCAGACACAAGTGTTAGAAGATGTCTTGGTGACAAACAAGATGGTAGTGAGTGAGGGTGCACTTGAACACCCTGCAGACACAAGTGTTAGAAGATGTCTTGGTGACAAACAAGATGGTAGTGAGTGAGGGTGCACTTGAACACCCTGCAGACACAAGTGTTAGAAGATGTCTTGGTGACAAACAAGATGGTAGTGAGTGAGGGTGCACTTGAACACCCTGCAGACACAAGTGTTAGAAGATGTCTTGGTGACAAACAAGATGGTAGTGAGTGAGGGTGCACTTGAACACCCTGCAGACACAAGTGTTAGAAGATGTCTTGGTGACAAACAAGATAGTAGTGAGTGAGGGTGCACTTGAACACCCTGCAGACACAAGTGTTAGAAGATGTCTTGGTGACAAACAAGATAGTAGTGAGTGAGGGTGCACTTGAACACCCTGCAGACACAAGTGTTAGAAGATGTCTTGGTGACAAACAAGATGGTAGTGAGTGAGGGTGCACTTGAACACCCTGCAGACACAAGTGTTAGAAGATGTCTTGGTGACAAACAAGATAGTAGTGAGTGAGGGTGCACTTGAACACCCTGCAGACACAAGTGTTAGAAGATGTCTTGGTGACAAACAAGATAGTAGTGAGTGAAGGTGCACTTGAACACCCTGCAGACACAAGTGTTAGAAGATGTCTTGGTGACAAACAAGATGGTAGTGAGTGAGGGTGCACTTGAACACCCTGCAGACACAAGTGTTAGAAGATGTCTTGGTGACAAACAAGATGGTAGTGAGTGAGGGTGCACTTGAACACCCTGCAGACACAAGTGTTAGAAGATGTCTTGGTGACAAACAAGATGGTAGTGAGTGAGGGTGCACTTGAACACCCTGCAGACACAAGTGTTAGAAGATGTCTTGGTGACAAACAAGATGGTAGTGAGTGAGGGTGCACTTGAACACCCTGCAGACACAAGTGTTAGAAGATGTCTTGGTGACAAACAAGATAGTAGTGAGTGAGGGTGCACTTGAACACCCTGCAGACACAAGTGTTAGAAGATGTCTTGGTGACAAACAAGATGGTAGTGAGTGAGGGTGCACTTGAACACCCTGCAGACACAAGTGTTAGAAGATGTCTTGGTGACAAACAAGATAGTAGTGAGTGAAGGTGCACTTGAACACCCTGCAGACACAAGTGTTAGAAGATGTCTTGGTGACAAACAAGATAGTAGTGAGTGAGGGTGCACTTGAACACCCTGCAGACACAAGTGTTAGAAGATGTCTTGGTGACAAACAAGATGGTAGTGAGTGAGGGTGCACTTGAACACCCTGCAGACACAAGTGTTAGAAGATGTCTTGGTGACAAACAAGATGGTAGTGAGTGAGGGTGCACTTGAACACCCTGCAGACACAAGTGTTAGAAGATGTCTTGGTGACAAACAAGATGGTAGTGAGTGAGGGTGCACTTGAACACCCTGCAGACACAAGTGTTAGAAGATGTCTTGGTGACAAACAAGATAGTAGTGAGTGAAGGTGCACTTGAACACCCTGCAGACACAAGTGTTAGAAGATGTCTTGGTGACAAACAAGATGGTAGTGAGTGAGGGTGCACTTGAACACCCTGCAGACACAAGTGTTAGAAGATGTCTTGGTGACAAACAAGATGGTAGTGAGTGAGGGTGCACTTGAACACCCTGCAGACACAAGTGTTAGAAGATGTCTTGGTGACAAACAAGATGGTAGTGAGTGAGGGTGCACTTGAACACCCTGCAGACACAAGTGTTAGAAGATGTCTTGGTGACAAACAAGATAGTAGTGAGTGAAGGTGCACTTGAACACCCTGCAGACACAAGTGTTAGAAGATGTCTTGGTGACAAACAAGATGGTAGTGAGTGAGGGTGCACTTGAACACCCTGCAGACACAAGTGTTAGAAGATGTCTTGGTGACAAACAAGATAGTAGTGAGTGAGGGTGCACTTGAACACCCTGCAGACACAAGTGTTAGAAGATGTCTTGGTGACAAACAAGATGGTAGTGAGTGAGGGTGCACTTGAACACCCTGCAGACACAAGTGTCATGGAGGCCTTCACACCTGTGGTCGTCGCCCTCCTTGGTGTGGTGTTTCAGGTGTGCCACGTAGTGGTCCAGGCGGTTGGTGTTGTAGCCGCAGCGTTCGCAGCAAATCAAGCCTTTGCTCTCAGCGCTGGGCTCCTCCTCCTCCTCGTCCTCCTCGCCGGACGCCAACTGACCTTGGCCTGCTTCCGCCTGTTGACCTTTGCTCCGCCCCTTCACCCGGTTTATCACCATCATCTTCTTGCTGGCATGTGTTCTCAGGTGTTCCACAAACTCCTCCTCGTTCTCAGCTTGGAACTGACAGGGTTTACAGTGAAGAGGCTTCTTCTTCTTCACAGCCTCTGACAGGACCCGCCCAGGGGGCCCGTCTTTGGCTTTGGGGTCCGCCTGGGCTTTGGGTCTTTCAGAGTCTTGGGACAAGTCCTTGTCCTCTTGGCCATCATTTATTCCTGGCACAGCACAAAGGCCCACAGTCTCGGAGTAGTCCACACTGCAGACCTCACCGGGGTTTTGGTTGTCGTAAGTGTACCTGGGAAAAGTGGGCGGAGCATGTCAGCACTTGTCAAGGTGACCGCATGGGTAGACTGGACGCCACACTAGCTACCTGATGACGTTGTCATCCTCGCTGTCTGAGTAGCTGCAGCCCACCGTCATCAGCTCCATCATCTCCTTCTCGTCCGCCACGCTGCCCTCGCCGTAACCCTCCACCGCCACGTTGGCCAGCATCACCAGTTGAGGGGCGGCAGAGTTTCTGTCCAACTCACCCAGGTTCTGATGGCCGTCCATCATGGAGACGCCAACAGGAAAAGCCTCCATGGAGAACATGGAGGATGTGGCCATGTTGACTTCCTGCTGGGACAACAGCATGGACCTTACATCTCACATAGGTCGCCTCCTTTTCAAACTCACACTTCTTCTGCCTCGCTCACACCACCTTTACTCACACTCTTTACTCAAATTGTTTACTCATAGTGTTTACTTACAAAGTGTTTACTGTTTACTCATAGTGTTTACTTACAGAGTGTTTACTCATAGTGTTTACTGTTTACTCATAGTTTACTTAAAGTGTTTACTCTTTACTCAGTGTTTACACAGTGTTTACTCATAGTGTTTACTGTTTACTCATAGTGTTTACTTAAAGAGTGTTTACTCTTTACTCAGTGTTTACACAGTGTTTACTCATAGGGTTTACTTACAAAGTGTTTATTGTTTACTCATAGTGTTTACTTAAAGAGTGTTTACTCTTTACTCAGTGTTTACACAGTGTTTACTCATAGGGTTTACTTACAAAGTGTTTACTGTTTACTCATAGTGTTTACTTAAAGAGTGTTTACTCTTTACTCAGTGTTTACACAGTGTTTACTCATAGTGTTTACTGTTTACTCATAGTGTTTACTTAAAGAGTGTTTACTCTTTACTCAGTGTTTACACAGTGTTTACTCATAGGGTTTACTTACAAAGTGTTTATTGTTTACTCATAGTGTTTACTTAAAGAGTGTTTACTCTTTACTCAGTGTTTACACAGTGTTTACTCATAGGGTTTACTTACAAAGTGTTTACTGTTTACTCATAGTGTTTACTTAAAGAGTGTTTACTCTTTACTCAGTGTTTACACAGTGTTTACTCATAGTGTTTACTGTTTACTCATAGTGTTTACTTAAAGAGTGTTTACTCTTTACTCAGTGTTTACACAGTGTTTACTCATAGGGTTTACTTACAAAGTGTTTATTGTTTACTCAGTGTTTACTTAAAGAGTGTTTACTCTTTACTCAGTGTTTACACAGTGTTTACTCATAGTGTTTACTGTTTACTCATAGTGTTTACTTAAAGAGTGTTTACTCTTTACTCAGTGTTTACAGTGTTTACTCATAGGGTTTACTAACAAAGTGTTTACTGTTTACTCATAGTGTTTACTTAAAGAGTGTTTACTCTTTACTCAGTGTTTACAGTGTTTACTCATAGGGTTTACTTACAAAGTGTTTACTGTTTACTCATAGTGTTTACTTAAAGAGTGTTTACTCTTTACTCAGTGTTTACACAGTGTTTACTCATAGGGTTTACTTACAAAGTGTTTACTGTTTACTCATAGTGTTTACTTAAAGAGTGTTTACTCTTTACTCAGTGTTTACAGTGTTTACTCATAGGGTTTACTTACAAAGTGTTTACTGTTTACTCATAGTGTTTACTTAAAGAGTGTTTACTGTTTGATCATCGTGTTTACTTAGTGTTTGTTTACTCATAGTGTTTACTGCTTACTCATAGTTTTTAGTGTTTACTCATTGTGCTTACTTATAGTGTTACCTTATGTTACCTGCACCTTATGTAACATGACTGTTTACTAGGGATGTAACGGTATGTGTATTTGTACCGTTTCGGTTCAGTTCGGAGGTGTACTGAACAAGTTCCACACGGACATATTAAGTAGCGTACGGCACGTTGTGTAAACAATGCACACCGAGGCACAACACACGGCATGCTAGCAGCGCCCGGGCTACGATAGACTGACCATACCTCCTCTTTTCACCGGCCATGTCCTCTTTTGTGGGGCTGTCAGGGTGGAGTTTCTTAAATGCCTCAAATGTCCAGCATTTCAAGTTATGGTTGCGTGTATTTTTAATGTACGTTCAGGGTTAAGGAGTTAAAAACAAAACAAATTGTGGGGGGGGGATGGACAGAGACAGAGAGAGCGAGAGAGTTATGATAAACGCACATGCATCGTCAGGCTCTGCTTTTTACACGTACATTTATCACATTTTATTTTTATTACCTATAGCAGGGGTGTCAAAAGTGTGCCCCGGGAGCCATTTGCGGCCCACAGCTAATGTTTTAAAGGCCTATGGCAAATTCTAAAAATACTATTAAAATAAACAAAAACATAACAAAAGTGAAAAAAAAAAGCTTAGAGGCTAAATATAATTTAGAAAAAGTTGCAATGTCAACTAATAAAACAAAGCTGTTTTTTTCTTTCAAACTGTCATTGCTCAAACCATAATATTGAATCAAAATCAATGTTATTATGAATTATTGACCTAACCAAGGTTCCCATTACTTCACATCAAATATTACACTAAGAAAAATATTTTCGGTGGAAGATTTTGCAAATTTGGTAAATAAATAACCAAAAAATTTATATTTTGTTGTTTTCTTACCGTACCGAAAATGAACCGAACCGTGACCTCTGAACCGAGGTACGTACCGAACTGAAATTTTTGTGTATGGTTGCACCCCTACTGTTTACCTTATGTTACCTGCACATTATGTAACATGACTGTTTACCTTATGTTACCTGCACATTATGTAACATGACTGTTTACCTTATGTTACCTGCACATTATGTAACATGACTGTTTACCTTGTTACCTGCACATTATGTAACATGACTGTTTACCTTACGTTGCCTGCACATTATGTAACATGACTGTTTACCTTATGTTGCCTGCACATTATGTAACATGACTGTTTACCTTATGTTACCTGCACATTATGTAACATGACTGTTTACCTTGTTACCTGCACATTATGTAACATGACTGTTTACCTTATGTTACCTGCACATTATGTAACATGATTGTTTACATTATGTTACCTGCACATTATGTAACATGACTGTTTACCTTGTTACCTGCACTTTATGTAACATGACTGTTTAACTTATGTTACCTGCACATTATGTAACATGACTGTTTACCTTATGTTACCTGCACATTATGTAACATGACTGTTTACCTTATGTTACCTGCACATTGTGTAACATGATTGTTTACCTTATGTTACCTGCACATTATGTAACATGACTGTTTACCTTATGTTACCTGCACATTATGTAACATGACTGTTTACCTTATGTTACCTGCACATTATGTAACATGATTGTTTACCTTATGTTACCTGCACATTATGTAACATGACTGTTTACCTTATGTTACCTGCACATTATTTAAGACGACTGTGAAAGCACTCCATCACTATCTGTCCTTTCATCCTGGACAATATTCATGACAAATAGAATTAAAGATGTGCTATTTGGATTTTCACTGTATGAGAAAACTTTTGAAAAATAATTTGACCTTTGCAAGCTTATGATACTATTGGCTAAGTTATATTCATAAATGTAAGTTTCTCAATACCCAACCTCTTTCTGTGCCTTTAAAAAAATAATTCTAACTCTGCTTTAAAATGCTTTCTACTTTTAACAAGTGAAGAGCTGTGAAAGTGATGATGCTGTCTTCCAAATGTGGATTATTTATGCAACTTGCATGAGTCTATGGCTTTAATTTATGTTACACATATACACATACATGCATATATATATATATATATATATATATATGTATTGTATTCTTGATTAGTTGCTTTATTGAGTTTACAACCTCCTGGTGCTGTTTTGTTTTGTACAGTTTCTGTACTTGTTTTGATTGTTATTATTTCTTTGATTGTATGTAAATGTTGAGTATTGAAAACAAAGGTTTAGAAGGTGAAAGATGAAAAACAATAAAGCAGGAGGAGGCCTGTGAGTGAAGCAGTAACAATGGGCGCCATTTTGAAAGCAGCACCAGCACCGTCGACAGCGACACTTTCTGACACTTTGACTACTTTCACACTTTCTGACACGTTCTGCCTTCCAGCCAGCTGACATGGCAAACTTTCTTGCTTTAACGTGGCTGAAATGTGGAAAATAATAAGTTAGTTGTCGCGTGTTGAGTGATGAAGCAGCAGAAACCCTTTGAAGGGAACTAACTTGCTGTCGAGCACGGAGAGGAGAAGCGGACTTGGGAGCAGAGAGGAGGTGATTGGGAGCAGAATGGTGAGCAGAGTGGAGGTGATTACAAGATGTTAGGAGACGTGCTGCCTCCATTTGAAACTTTCTGCTAAGTTGGCGGAAGTGAAGAGCAGCGAGACGACGAGGAGGAGAAGTAAGAGTATTAGGCAAGTGGTGACTAGGAGGACATGAGACAGGTGAGAAACAGGACATGAGAAAGATGAGAAACAGGACATGAGAAAGATGAGAAACAGGACATGAGAAAGATGAGAAACAGGACAGCGACTCGTCGTCCTGCACCGCCGCCATTTTCTCTCAACTCCTGCAAACTTTGCTCCGCCCGCCACTCCGCAGCCGACTAAATGTGTCTTTCAGGCCGACGACCCGCACCCTCAGCCCCGCTACACTCACCTGCACTGCCGCCACCACCTTCTCCGAGGTGCCGCTGAGATTGAGCCAACTTTAAACAGGTCGAGGGCGGCGAAGAAGGAGAGAAAGAAGTCAAAGTTTGCGCACATTCCTGCACACCGCTGACGTCGCCCTCGTGACGTCATCACGCAGCCCCGCCACACACGCCTAACATGTACTTACTGACTTATAATAAACATCTATTATATTCATGTACAACTTATAATAAACAACATCTATTATATTCATGTACAACTTATAATAAACAACATATATTATATTCATGTACAACTTATAATAAACAACATCTATTATATTCATGTACAACTTATAATAAACAACATATATTATATTCATGTACAACTTATAATAAACAACATATATTATAGTCATGTACAACTTATAATAAACAACATATATTATATTCATGTACAACTTATAATAAACAACATATATTATATTCATGTACAACTTATAATAAACAACATATATTATAGTCATGTACAACTTATAATAAACAACATATATTATATTCATGTACAACTTATAATAAACAACATATATTATATTCATGTACAACTTATAATATACAACATATATTATATTCATGTACAACTTATAATAAACAACATATATTATATTCATGTACAACTTATAATAAACAACATATATTATATTCATGTACAACTTATAATAAACAACATATATTATAGTCATGTACAACTTATAATAAACAACATATATTATATTCATGTACAACTTATAATAAACAACATATATTATATTCATGTACAACTTATAATAAACAACATATATTATATTCATGTACAACTTATAATAAACAACATATATTATAGTCATGTACAACTTATAATAAACAACATATATTATAGTCATGTACAACTTATAATAAACAACATATATTATAGTCATGTACAACTTATAATAAACAACATATATTATATTCATGTACAACTTATAATAAACAACATATATTATATTCATGTACAACTTATAATAAACAACATATATTATATTCATGTACAACTTATAATAAACAACATATATTATATT
Source organism: Nerophis ophidion (assembly GCF_033978795.1). Lineage (NCBI taxonomy): Eukaryota > Metazoa > Chordata > Actinopteri > Syngnathiformes > Syngnathidae > Nerophis > Nerophis ophidion. The sequence continues at coordinate 32,030 of NW_026907211.1, read as the reverse complement.
TATGTACAACTTATAATAGACAACATATATTATAGTCATGTACAACTTATAATAAACAACATATATTATATTCATGTACAACTTATAATAAACAACATATATTATATTCATGTACAACTTATAATAAACAACATATATTATATTCATGTACAACTTATAATAAACAACATATATTATATTTATGTACAACTTATAATAGACAACATATATTCATGTACAGCTTACTGATTCATAATAAACAACTTATATTCATGTACAACTTATAATAAACAACATATAATATATTCATGTACAGCTTACTGACTTATAATAAACAACATATATTATATTTATGTACAACTTATAATAGACAACATATATTCATGTACATCTTACTGATTCATAATAAACAACTTATATTCATGTACAACTTATAATAAACAACATATATTATATTCATGTACAACTTATAATAAACAACATATATTATATTCATGTACAACTTATAATAAACAACATATATTATATTCATGTATAGCTTAGTGACTCATAATAAACAACATATATTACTTCCGGGCTTCACGGTGGCAGAGGGGTTAGTGCGTCTGCCTCACAATACGAAGGTCCTGCAGTCCTGGGTTCAAATCCAGGCTCGGGATCTTTCTGTGTGGAGTTTGCATGTTCTCCCCGTGAATGCGTGGGTTCCCTCCGGGTACTCCGGCTTCCTCCCACTTCCAAAGACATGCACCTGGGGATAGGCCCCTCCCACCTCCAAAGACATGCACCTGGGGATAGGCCCCTCCCACCTCCAAAGACATGCACCTGGGGATAGGTTGATTGGCAACACTAAATGGTCCCTAGTGTGTGAATGTGAGTGTGAATGTTGTCTGTCTATCTGTGTTGGCCCTGTGATGAGGTGGCGACTTGTCCAGGGTGTACCCTGCCTTCCTCCCGATTGTAGCTGAGATAGGCGCCAGCGCCCCCCGCGACCCCGAAAGGGAATAAGCGGTAGAAAATGGATGGATGGATATATTACTTCCATGTACAACTAACTAACTTATAATAAACAACATATATTATATTCATGTACAACTTACTAACTCATAATAAACAGCATATATTATATTCATGTACAACTTATAATAAACAACATATATTCATGTACAGCTTACTAACTCATAATAAACAACATATATTAATGTACAACTTTTCTGACTCATAATAAACAACATATATTATATTCATGTACAACTTACTGACTCATAATAGACAACATATATTCATGTACAACTTATAATAAACAACATATATTATATTCATGTGCAACTTATAATAAACAACATATATTATATTCATGTACAACTTATAATAAACAACATATATTATATTCATGTACAACTTATAATAAACATTATATTCATGTACATCTTACTAACTTATAATAAACAACATATATTCATGTACAACTTATAATAAACAACATATATTCATGTACAACTTATAATAAACATATATTATATTCATGTACATCTTACTGACTTATAATAAACAACATATATTATATTCATGTACAACTTATAATAAACAACATATATTATATTCATGTACAACTTATAATAAACAACATATATTATATTCATGTACAACTTATAATAAACAACATATATTATGTTCATGTACAACTTACAATAATCAACATATATTATGTTCATGTACAACTTACAATAAACAACATATATTATAGTCATGTACAACTTACAATAAAAAACATATTATATTCATGTACAACTTATAATAAACAACATATATTATATTCATGTACAACTTATAATAAACAACATATATTATAGTCATGTACAACTTATAATAAACAACATATATTATGTTCATGTACAACTTATAATAAACAACATATATTATATTCATGTACAACTTATAATAAACAACATATATTATAGTCATGTACAACTTACAATAAAAAACATATTATATTCATGTACAACTTATAATAAACAACATATATTATAGTCATGTACAACTTATAATAAACAACATATATTATGTTCATGTACAACTTATAATAAACAACATATATTATATTCATGTACAACTTATAATAAACAACATATATTATATTCATGTACAACTTATAATAAACAACACATATAATATTCATGTACAACTTATAATAAACAACATATATTATAGTCATGTACAACTTATAATAAACAACATATATTATATTCATGTACAACTTATAATAAACAACATATATTATATTCATGTACAACTTATAATAAACAACATATATTATAGTCATGTACAACTTATAATAAACAACATATATTATGTTCATGTACAACTTATAATAAACAACATATATTATATTCATGTACAACTTATAATAAACAACACATATCATATTCATGTAAAACTTATAATAAACAGCATATAGTATATTCATGTACAACTTATAATAAACAACATATATTATATTCATGTACAACTTATAATAAACAACATATATTATATTCATGTACAACTTATAATAACATATATTCATGTACAACTTATAATAAACAACATATATTATATTCATGTACAACTTACAATAAACAACATATATTATATTCATGTACAACTTATAATAAACAACACATATTATATTCATGTGCAACTTATAATAAACAACATATATTCATGTACAACTTATAATAAACAACATATATTATGTTCATGTACAACTTATAATAAACAACATATATTATATTCATGTACAACTTATAATAAACAACATATATTATATTCATGTACAACTTATAATAAACAACACATATTATATTCATGTACAACTTATAATAAACAACATATATTATAGTCATGTACAACTTATAATAAACAACATATATTATATTCATGTACAACTTATAATAAACAACATATATTATAGTCATGTACAACTTATAATAAACAACATATATTATGTTCATGTACAACTTATAATAAACAACATATATTATATTCATGTACAACTTATAATAAACAACACATATCATATTCATGTAAAACTTATAATAAACAGCATATAGTATATTCATGTACAACTTATAATAAACAACATATATTATATTCATGTACAACTTATAATAAACAACATATATTATATTCATGTACAACTTATAATAACATATATTCATGTACAACTTATAATAAACAACATATATTATATTCATGTACAACTTACAATAAACAACATATATTATATTCATGTACAACTTATAATAAACAACACATAATATATTCATGTGCAACTTATAATAAACAACATATATTCATGTACAACTTATAATAAACAACATATATTATATTCATGTACAACTTATAATAACATTTATTCATGTACAACTTATAATAAACAACATATATTATATTCATGTACATCTTACTGACTTATAATAAAAAACATATATTCATGTACAACTTATAATATACAACATATATTATATTCATGTACGGCTTATAATAAACAACATATATTATATTCATGTACAACTTATAATAAACAACATATATTATATTCATGTACAACTTATAATAACATATATTCATGTACAACTTATAATAAACAACATATATTATATTTATGTACAACTTATAATAAACAACATATATTATATTCATGTACAACTTATAATAACATATATTCATGTACAACTTATAATAAACAACATATATTATATTCATGTACAACTTATAATAACATATATTCATGTACAACTTATAATAAACAACATATATTATATTCATGTACAACTTATAATAAACAACATATATTATATTCATGTACAACTTATAATAACATATATTCATGTACAACTTATAATATACAACATATATTATATTCATGTACAGCTTACTGACTTATAATAAACAACATATATTATATTTATGTACAACTTATAATAAACAACATATATTATATTCATGTACAGCTTACTGACTTATAATAAACAACATATATTATATTTATGTACAACTTATAATAGACAACATATATTCATGTACATCTTACTGATTCATAATAAACATATATTCATGTACAACTTATAATAAACAACATATATTACATTCATATACAACTTATAATAAACAACATATATTATACTCATGTACAACTTATTATAAACAACATATATTATATTCATGTACAACTTATAATAAACAACATATATTATATTCATGTACGACTCATAATAAACAACATATATCATATTCATGTACAACTTATAATAAACAACACATTATATTCATGTACAACTTATAATAAACAACATATATTATATTCATGTACAACTTACAATAAACAACATATATTATATTCATGTACAACTTATAATAAACAACACATATTATATTCATGTGCAACTTATAATAAACAACATATATTCATGTACAACTTATAATAAACAACATATATTATATTCATGTACAACTTATAATAACATTTATTCATGTACAACTTATAATAAACAACATATATTATATTCATGTACATCTTACTGACTTATAATAAAAAACATATATTCATGTACAACTTATAATATACAACATATATTATATTCATGTACAGCTTATAATAAACAACATATATTATATTCATGTACAACTTATAATAAACAACATATATTATATTCATGTACAACTTATAATAACATATATTCATGTACAACTTATAATAAACAACATATATTATATTTATGTACAACTTATAATAAACAACATATATTATATTCATGTACAACTTATAATAACATATATTCATGTACAACTTATAATAAACAACATATATTATATTCATGTACAACTTATAATAACATATATTCATGTACAACTTATAATAAACAACATATATTATATTCATGTACAACTTATAATAAACAACATATATTATATTCATGTACAACTTATAATAACATATATTCATGTACAACTTATAATATACAACATATATTATATTCATGTACAGCTTACTGACTTATAATAAACAACATATATTATATTTATGTACAACTTATAATAAACAACATATATTATATTCATGTACAGCTTACTGACTTATAATAAACAACATATATTATATTTATGTACAACTTATAATAGACAACATATATTCATGTACATCTTACTGATTCATAATAAACATATATTCATGTACAACTTATAATAAACAACATATATTATATTCATATACAACTTATAATAAACAACATATATTATACTCATGTACAACTTATTATAAACAACATATATTATATTCATGTACAACTTATAATAAACAACATATATTATATTCATGTACGACTCATAATAAACAACATATATCATATTCATGTACAACTTATAATAAACAACACATTATATTCATGTACAACTTATAATAAACAACATATATTATATTCATGTAAAACTAATAATAAACAACATATATTCATGTACAACTTATAATAAACAACATATATTATATTCATGTACAACTTATAATAAACAACATATATTATATTTATGTACAACTTATTATAAACAACATATATTATATTCATGTACAACTTATAATAAACAACATATATTATATTCATGTACGACTCATAATAAACAACATATATCATATTCATGTACAACTTATAATAACACATTATATTCATGTACAACTTATAATAAACAACATATATTATATTCATATACAACTTATAATAAACAACATATATTATACTCATGTACAACTTATTATAAACAACATATATTATATTCATATACAACTTATAATAAACAACATATATTATACTCATGTACAACTTATTATAAACAACATATATTATATTCATGTACAACTTATAATAAACAACATATATTATATTCATGTACGACTCATAATAAACAACATATATCATATTCATGTACAACTTATAATAAACAACACATTATATTCATGTACAACTTATAATAAACAACATATATTATATTCATGTAAAACTAATAATAAACAACATATATTCATGTACAACTTATAATAAACAACATATATTATATTCATGTACAACTTATAATAAACAACATATATTATATTCATGTACAACTTACTGATTCATAATAAACAACATATATTCATGTACAACTTATAATAAACAACATATAATATATTCATGTATAGCTTAGTGACTCATAATAAACAACATATATTACTTCCATGTACAACTTACTAACTTATAATAAACAACATATATTATATTCAGGGCTTCACGGTGGCAGAAGGGTTAGTGCGTCTGCCTCACAATACGAAGTTCCTGCAGTCCTGGGTTCAAATCCAGGCTCGGGATCTTTCTGTGTGGAGTTTGCATGTTCTCCCCGTGAATGCGTGGGTTCCCTCCGGGTACTCCGGCTTCCTCCCACTTCCAAAGACATGCACCTGGGGATAGGTTGATTGGCAACACTAAATTGGCCCTAGTGTGTGAATGTGAGTGTGAATGTTGTCTGTCTATCTGTGTTGGCCCTGCGATGAGGTGGCGACTTGTCCAGGGTGTACCCTGCCTTCCGCCCGATTGTAGCTGAGATAGGCGCCAGCGCCCCCCGCGACCCCGAAAGGGAATAAGCGGTAGAAAATGGATGGATGGATATTATATTCATGTACAACTTACTAACTCATAATAAACAGCATATATTATATTCATGTACAACTTATAATAAACAACATATATTCATGTACAGCTTACTAACTCATAATAAACAACATATATTAATGTACAACTTTCCTGACTCATAATAAACAACATATATTATATTCATGTACAACTTACTGACTCATAATAGACAACATATATTATATTCATGTACAACTTATAATAAACAACATATATTATATTCATGTACAACTTATAATAAACAACATATATTATATTCATGTACAACTTATAATAAACAACATATATTATATTCATGTACGACTTATAATAAACAACATATATTATATTCATGTATAGCTTAGTGACTCATAATAAACAACATATATTACTTCCATGTACAACTTACTAACTTATAATAAACAACATATATTATATTCATGTACAACTTACTAACTCATAATAAACAGCATATATTATATTCATGTACAACTTATAATAAACAACATATATTCATGTACAGCTTACTACCTCATAATAAACAACATATATTAATGTACAACTTTCCTGACTCATAATAAACAACATATATTATATTCATGTACAACTTACTGACTCATAATAGACAACATATATTATATTCATGTACAACTTATAATAAACAACATATATTATATTCATGTACAACTTATAATAAACAACATATATTATATTCATGTACAACTTATAATAAACAACATATATTATATTCATGTACAACTTATAATAAACAACATATATTATATTCATGTACAACTTATAATAAACAACATATATTATATTCATGTACAACTTATAATAAACAACATATATTATATTCATGTACGACTTATAATAAACAACATATATTATATTCATGTACAACTTATAATAAACAACATATATTATATTCATGTACAACTTATAATACACAACATATATTATATTCATGCACAACTTATAATAAACATTATATTTATGTACATCTTACTAACTTATAATAAACAACATATATTCATGTACAACTTATAATAAACAACATATATTCATGTACAACTTATAATAAACATATATTATATTCATGTACATCTTACTGACTTATAATAAACAACATATATTATATTCATGTACAGCTTACTGACTTATAATACACAACATATATTATATTTATGTACAACTTATAATAGACAACATATATTCATGTACATCTTACTGATTCATAATAAACAACTTATATTCATGTACAACTTATAATAAACAACATATATTATATTCATGTACAACTTATAATAAACAACATATATTATATTTATGTACAACTTATAATAGACAACATATATTCATGTACATCTTACTGATTCATAATAAACAACTTATATTCATGTACAACTTATAATAAACAACATATAATATATTCATGTATAGCTTAGTGACTCATAATAAACAACATATATTATATTCATGTACAACTTATAATAAACAACATATATTATATTTATGTACAACTTATAATAGACAACATATATTCATGTACATCTTACTGATTCATAATAAACAACTTATATTCATGTACAACTTATAATAAACAACATATAATATATTCATGTATAGCTTAGTGACTCATAATAAACAACATATATTACTTCCATGTACAACTTACTAACTTATAATAAACAACATATATTATATTCATGTACAACTTACTAACTCATAATAAACAGCATATATTATATTCATGTACAACTTATAATAAACAACATATATTCATGTACAGCTTACTAACTCATAATAAACAACATATATTAATGTACAACTTTCCTGACTCATAATAAACAACATATATTATATTCATGTACAACTTACTGACTCATAATAGAGAACATATATTATATTCATGTACAACTTATAATAAACAACATATATTATATTCATGTACAACTTATAATAAACAACATATATTATATTCATGTACAACTTATAATAAACATTATATTCATGTACATCTTACTAACTTATAATAAACAACATATATTCATGTACAACTTATAATAAACAACATATATTCATGTACAACTTATAATAAACATACATTATATTCATGTACATCTTACTGACTTATAATAAACAACATATATTATATTCATGTACAACTTATAATAAACAACATATATTATATTCATGTACAACTTATAATAAACAACATATATTATATTCATGTACAACTTATAATAAACAACATATATTATATTCATGTACAGCTTACTGACTTATAATACACAACATATATTATATTTATGTACAACTTATAATAGACAACATATATTCATGTACATCTTACTGATTCATAATAAACAACTTATATTCATGTACAACTTATAATAAACAACATATAATATATTCATGTATAGCTTTGTGACTCATAATAAACATCATATATTCATGTACAGCTTACTAACTCATCAATCAATCAATCAATGTTTACTTATATAGCCCTAAATCACTAGTGTCTCAAAGGGCTGCACAAACCACTACGACATCCTCGGTAGGCCCACATAAGGGCAAGGAAAACTCACACCCAGTGGGACGTCGGTGACAATGATGACTATGAGAACCTTGGAGAGGACGAAAGCAATGGATGTCGAGCGGGTCTAACATGATACTGTGAAAGTTCAACATGATACTGTGAAAGTTCAACATGATACTGTGAAAGTTCAACATGATACTGTGAAAGTTCAATCCATAATGGATCAACAACAGCCGCGAGAATCCAGTCCAAAGCGGATCCAACACAGCAGCGAGAGTCCCGTTCACAGCGGAGCCAGCAGGAAACCATCCCAAGCGGAGGCGGATCAGCAGCACAGAGATGTCCCCAGCCGATACACAGGCGAGCAGTACATGGCCACCGGATCGGACCGGACCCCCTCCACAAGGGAGAGTGGGACATGGGAGAAAAAGAAAAGAAACGGCAGATCAACTGGTCTAAAAAGGGAGTCTATTTAAAGGCTAGAGTATACAAATGAGTTTTAAGGTGAGACTTAAATGCTTCTACTGATCTCTACTTCTACTGAACTCATAATAAACAACATATATTATATTCATGTACAGCTTACTAACACATAATAAACAACATATATTATATTCATGTACAACTTACTAACATAATAAACAACATATATTATATTCATGTACAGCTTACTAACATAATAAACAACATATATTATATTCATGTACAACTTACTAACATAATAAACAACATATATTATATTCATGTACAACTTACTAACACATAATAAACAACATATATTATATTCATGTACAACTTACTAACACATAATAAACAACACATAATATTCATATACAGCTTACAAATAAATATGTATGAAATATGTCATTTATGTTTATATAGTTTTAATTCTAGTATGTTTATGTACACAGCAGGGGTCAGCAACCTGTTTGAAAGCAAGAACTACTTCTTGGGTACTGATTCATGCCAAGGGCTACCAGCTTGATACACACTTAAATAAATTGCCAGAAATAGCCAATTTGCTCAATTTACCTTTAACTCTGTTATTATTAATAATTAATGATATTTATCTTTGTGGAAACACTGATCATCTTAATGATTTCTCACAAAAAATATATATAGAAACAGATAAATATCAAAATGCAACACTATATTTTTATATTTTCTCTAAGTGCACAATTTTAAATTGGACATTTGACTTCTAAGACAGTCCGGTGAAATCACAATATCCCATTTTAATTAGCTAGCCACTAACATTTTTTAACAAAACATGAATTACTTTGCACCATGTTTGTACAAATAATAACTCATTTAAAATGCAAAAGTCAACTCTCATCATGTCACACTTTGAACTGGACACCAAATCTGATATCTGTTTCTTTGTCAGTTAGTGGGAAGCCTGGCATAACATTCTGTTAACTAGTGTCTTGTACTCTGCTGTGTAACTAGAAACTGCAACTCTGAGGGAGTCTTGCACATGTGCATCACTCAGGCGTCTTCTGGGTTTCTTCTTGATGAAGTTCATGTCAGAAAAGGCTGATTCACAAAGATAAGTGGAACCAAACAGGCTTGCAACCTTCATAGCTGCTGCACATACAACACTGTACTTTTCTGGCTCGACAAGGCACCAAAAGTTTGGTGCAGCCTGGTGGGCTTTACATTTTAAATTGTCAGGAAAGAAGAGGAAGGAATTTAAAAGGTTAAAAGGTAAATGTGTTTAAAAATCCTAAAATCATTTTTAAGGTTGTATTTTTTCTCTAAAATTGTATTTCTGAAAGTTATAAGAAGCAAAGTAAAAAAATTAATGAATTTATTTAAACAAGTGAAGACAAAGTCTTTAAAAAATTTTCTTAGATTTTCAAATTGGATTTGAGTTTTGTCTCCCTTAGAATTAAAAATGTCCAGCAAAGCGAGACCAGCTTGCTAGTAAATAAATACAATTTAAAAAATAGAGGCAGCTCACTGGTAAGTGCTGCTATTTGAGCTATTTTTAGAACAGGCCAGCGGGCGACTCATCTGGTCCTTACGGGCGACCTGGTGCCCGCCTTGGTGCCCGCCTTGGTGCCCCCTGCACTAGAGTATGTCTGCACAATAAATTCTGCCACATATATCCATGTCAATAATGCAACAAGAAAAAAAGCCTGCCCTCCGCCCGTGTGCAGCTGAGCGACCCAAAGGGGACAAGCGGTAGTAAATGGATGGATGGATGGGTGCAACAAAAAAAATTAAATAATCACATGCTGTTCTGTTCTGTTGAATTGTGTCTGAGAGAGGAGGCGTGGCCAAGTGTGCTTTAGTTCCCAGCACAGACCCACTAAGGGAGGGGGCGGGGCCAAGTGTGCTTTAGTTCCCAGCACAGACCCACTAAGGGAGGGGGCGGGGCCCAGTGTGCTTTAGTTCCCAGCACAGACCCACTAAGGGAGGGGGCGGGGCCAAGTGTGCTTTAGTTCCCAGCACAAACCCAATAAGAGAAAGGCCAACTTTGTGGAAAATTGTGTAATTTGCTGGACGTATAATGTCAAAAAAGTGAAACAAAAGTATGGGTCTAATCAAACTAGTATCGATCCGATACCAACTGGGTATCGACACGCATGTGAGGTGATAACGATGGCAAATACTTATCACGAATACTTTAAATGAAAGTGAGCTTTTTTGAAAGACTTGTTCGAAAAAGAGCAGATCAAGCAAGAAAATACAGTCCGATACCAATAGTCTTACTTGACACATTCCCCTCAAATCATTGTGTAGAAGTATTTGTTCAATGTGTCGCCACCTGCTGGCCAAGGATGCAGAATGTCAACAAAAGTCATTGCGTTGTCCCAGGAAGCAAGGAACAAACAGAAACAGCCTACAAAGTACTAGGATCCTGAAGGAGGGACCAGGTGGGACTAACTAGAACTGATTCATCAGGATCAGCTGGGATGGAACGGAAAGTAAAGGTGCTTCAAAACACAGAGCAGACAGGAAGTATCGACAAAACAAGAGCACCACGACAGGAAATGATTCCAAACACAAGTAAAAACTACGTAGAAATAAGAGCTCTAGACAGGTATTAAGACAACATACACGGGAAAACACAAACCTTAGTTAGGTACAATGATACATACTGACTAGTTAGTTACAACGACACATACTGACTAGTTAGTTACAATGATACATACTGACTAGTTAGTTACAATGATACATACAGACTAGTTAGTTACAATGATACATACAGACTAGTTAGTTACAATGATACATACTGACTAGTTAGTTACAATGACACATACAGACTAGTTAGTTACAATGATACATACTGACTAGTTAGTTACAATGACACATACTGACTAGTTAGTTACAATGACACATACAGACTAGTTAGTTACAATGACACATACTGACTAGTTAGTTACAATGACACATACAGACTAGTTAGTTACAATGATACATACTGACTAGTTAGTTACAATGATACATACAGACTAGTTAGTTACAATGACACATACTGACTAGTTAGTTACAATGACACATACAGACTAGTTAGTTACAATGATACATACAGACTAGTTAGTTACAATGACACATACAGACTAGTTAGTTACAATGACACATACAGACTAGTTAGTTACAATGATACATACAGACTAGTTAGTTACAATGACACATACAGACTAGTTAGTTACAATGACACATACAGACTAGTTAGTTACAATGATACATACTGACTAGTTAGTTACAATGACACATACTGACTAGTTAGTTACAATGACACATACAGACTAGTTAGTTACAACGACACATACTGACTAGTTAGTTACAATGACACATACAGACTAGTTAGTTACAATGATACATACAGACTAGTTAGTTACAATGACACATACAGACTAGTTAGTTACAATGACACATACTGACTAGTTAGTTACAATGACACATACAGACTAGTTAGTTACAATGATACATACTGACTAGTTAGTTACAATGATACATACAGACTAGTTAGTTACAATGATACATACAGACTAGTTAGTTACAATGATACATACTGACTAGTTAGTTACAATGACACATACAGACTAGTTAGTTACAATGATACATACTGACTAGTTAGTTACAATGACACATACTGACTAGTTAGTTACAATGACACATACAGACTAGTTAGTTACAACGACACATACTGACTAGTTAGTTACAATGACACATACAGACTAGTTAGTTACAATGATACATACTGACTAGTTAGTTACAATGATACATACAGACTAGTTAGTTACAATGATACATACAGACTAGTTAGTTACAATGATACATACTGACTAGTTAGTTACAATGACACATACAGACTAGTTAGTTACAATGATACATACTGACTAGTTAGTTACAATGACACATACTGACTAGTTAGTTACAATGACACATACAGACTAGTTAGTTACAATGACACATACTGACTAGTTAGTTACAATGACACATACAGACTAGTTAGTTACAATGATACATACAGACTAGTTAGTTACAATGACACATACTGACTAGTTAGTTACAATGACACATACAGACTAGTTAGTTACAATGACACATACTGAGTAGTTAGTTACAATGACACATACTGACTAGTTAGTTACAATGACACATACTGACTAGTTAGTTACAATGACACATACTGACTAGTTAGTTACAATGACACATACAGACTAGTTAGTTACAATGACACATACTGACTAGTTAGTTACAATGACACATACAGACTAGTTAGTTACAATGACACATACTGACTAGTTAGTTACAATGACACATACAGACTAGTTAGTTACAATGACACATACAGACTAGTTAGTTACAATGACCCATACTGACTAGTTAGTTACAATGACACATACAGACTAGTTAGTTACAATGACCCATACTGACTAGTTAGTTACAATGACACATACAGACTAGTTAGTTACAATGACACATACTGACTAGTTAGTTACAATGACACATACAGACTAGTTAGTTACAATGACACATACAGACTAGTTAGTTACAATGACACATACAGACTAGTTAGTTACAATGACACATACTGACTAGTTAGTTACAATGATACATACTGACTAGTTAGTTACAATGACACATACAGACTAGTTAGTTACAATGACACATACAGACTAGTTAGTTACAATGACACATACAGACTAGTTAGTTACAATGATACATACTGACTAGTTAGTTACAATGACACATACAGACTAGTTAGTTACAATGATACATACTGACTAGTGAGTTACAATGACACATACAGACTAGTTAGTTACAATGACACATACAGACTAGTTAGTTACAATGATACATACAGACTAGTTAGTTACAATGACAGAATACAGACTAGTTAGTTACAATGATACATACTGACTAGTTAGTTACAATGACACATACTGACTAGTTAGTTACAATGATACATACTGACTAGTTAGTTACAATGACACATACAGACTAGTTAGTTACAATGACACATACTGACTAGTTAGTTACAATGATACATACTGACTAGTTAGTTACAATGACACATACAGACTAGTTAGTTACAATGACACATACAGACTAGTTAGTTACAATGACACATACTGACTAGTTAGTTACAATGACACATACAGACTAGTTAGTTACAATGACACATACTGACTAGTTAGTTACAATGACACATACAGACTAGTTAGTTACAATGATACATACAGACTAGTTAGTTACAATGACACATACAGACTAGTTAGTTACAATGATACATACTGACTAGTTAGTTACAATGACACATACAGACTAGTTAGTTACAATGACACATACAGACTAGTTAGTTACAATGATACATACAGACTAGTTAGTTACAATGACACATACTGACTAGTTAGTTACAATGACACATACACACTAGTTAGTTACAATGACACATACAGACTAGTTAGTTACAATGACACATACAGACTAGTTAGTTACAATGACACATACTGACTAGTTAGTTACAATGATACATACTGACTAGTTAGAATGATACACACTGACTAGTTAGTTACAATGACACATACAGACTAGTTAGTTACAATGACACATACAGACTAGTTAGTTACAATGACACATACTGACTAGTTAGTTACAATGACACATACAGACTAGTTAGTTACAATGACACATACTGACTAGTTAGTTACAATGACACATACAGACTAGTTAGTTACAATGCCACATACTGACTAGTTAGTTACAATGACACATACAGACTAGTTAGTTACAATGGCACATACTGACTAGTTAGTTACAATGACACATACAGACTAGTTAGTTACAATGACACATACTGATTAGTTAGTTACAATGACACATACAGACTAGTTAGGTACAATGATACATACAGACTAGTTAGTTACAATGACACATACTGACTAGTTAGTTACAATGACACATACAGACTAGATAGTTACAATGACACATACAGACTAGTTAGTTACAATGACACATACTGACTAGTTAGTTACAATGACACATACCGACTAGTTAGTTACAGTGACACACACTGACTAGTTAGTTAAAATGATACATACTGACTAGTTAGGATTATACATACAGACAAGTTAGGTATAATGACATATACAGACTAGTTAGTTAGAATGATACATACTGACTAGTTAGGATTATACATACAGATATAAATACTAGTTAGTTAGAATGATACATACTGACTAGTTAGTTAGAATGATGTATACTTACTAGTTAGTTAAGAATGAGAAATACTGACCAGTTAGTTACAATGACAAACGCTGACTAGTTAGTTAAAATGACACATACAGACTCGTTAGTTAGAATGATACACACTGACTAGTTAGTTACAATGACACATACAGACTAGTTAGTTACAATGACACATACAGACTAGTTAGTTACAATGATACATACAGACTAGTTAGTTACAATGACACATACAGACTAGTTAGTTACAATGATACATACAGACTAGTTAGTTACAATGACACATACTGACTAGTTAGTTACAATGACACATACAGACTAGTTAGTTACAATGATACATACAGACTAGTTAGTTACAATGACACATACTGACGAGTTAGTTACAATGATACATACAGACTAGTTAGTTACAATGACACATACTGACTAGTTAGTTACAATGACACATACAGACTAGTTGGTTACAATGACACATACAGACCAGTTAGTTACAATGACACATACTGACTAGTTAGTTACAATGACACATACCGACTAGTTAGTTACAGTGACACACACTGACTAGTTAGTTAAAATGATACATACTGACTAGTTAGGATTATACATACAGACAAGTTAGGTATAATGACATATACAGACTAGTTAGTTAGAATGATACATACTGACTAGTTAGGATTATACATACAGATATAAATACTAGTTAGTTAGAATGATACATACTGACTAGTTAGTTAGAATGATATATACTTACTAGTTAGTTAAGAATGACAAATACTGACTAGTTAGTTACAATGACACACGCTGACTAGTTAGTTACAATGACACATACAGACTCGTTAGTTAGAATGATACACACTGACTAGTTAGTTACAATGACACATACAGACTAGTTAGTTACAATGACACATACCGACTAGTTAGTTACAATGACACATACAGACTAGTTAGTTACAATGACACATACAGACTAGTTAGTTACAATGACACATACTGACTAGTTAATTACAATGACACATACAGACTAGTTAGTTACAATGACACATACTGACTAGTTAGTTACAATGATACATACAGACTAGTTAGTTACAATGACACATACAGACTAGTTAGTTACAATGACACATACTGACTAGTTAGTTACAATGATACATACAGACTAGTTAGTTACAATGACACATACAGACTAGTTAGTTACAATGACACATACTGACTAGTAAGTTACAATGACACATACAGACTAGTTAGTTACAATGATACATACAGACTAGTTAGTTACAATGACACATACAGACTAGTTAGTTACAATGACACATACTGACTAGTTAGTTACAATGACACATACACACTAGTTAGTTACAATGACACATACAGACTAGTTAGTTACAATGACACATACAGACTAGTTAGTTACAATGACACATACTGACTAGTTAGTTACAATGATACATACTGACTAGTTAGAATGATACACACTGACTAGTTAGTTACAATGACACATACAGACTAGTTAGTTACAATGACACATACAGACTAGTTAGTTACAATGACACATACAGACTAGTTAGTTACAATGACACATACTGACTAGTTAGTTACAATGACACATACAGACTAGTTAGTTACAATGACACATACTGACTAGTTAGTTACAATGACACATACAGACTAGTTAGTTACAATGACACATACTGACTAGTTAGTTACAATGACACATACAGACTAGTTAGTTACAATGGCACATACTGACTAGTTAGTTACAATGACACATACAGACTAGTTAGTTACAATGACACATACTGATGAGTTAGTTACAATGACACATACAGACTAGTTAGGTACAATGATACATACAGACTAGTTAGTTACATTGACACATACTGACTAGTTAGTTACAATGACACATACAGACTAGATAGTTACAATGACACATACAGACTAGTTAGTTACAATGACACATACTGACTAGTTAGTTACAATGACACATACCGACTAGTTAGTTACAGTGACACACACTGACTAGTTAGTTAAAATGATACATACTGACTAGTTAGGATTATACATACAGACAAGTTAGGTATAATGACATATACAGACTAGTTAGTTAGAATGATACATACTGACTAGTTAGGATTATACATACAGACATAAATACTAGTTAGTTAGAATGATACATACTGACTAGTTAGTTAGAATGATATATACTTACTAGTTAGTTAAGAATGACAAATACTGACTAGTTAGTTACAATGACAAACGCTGACTAGTTAGTTAAAATGACACATACAGACTCGTTAGTTAGAATGATACACACTGACTAGTTAGTTACAATGACACATACAGACTAGTTAGTTACAATGACACATACAGACTAGTTAGTTACAATGATACATACAGACTAGTTAGTTACAATGACACATACAGACTAGTTAGTTACAATGATACATACAGACTAGTTAGTTACAATGACACATACTGACTAGTTAGTTACAATGACACATACAGACTAGTTAGTTACAATGACACATACAGACTAGTTAGTTACAATGATACATACAGACTAGTTAGTTACAATGACACATACTGACTAGTTAGTTACAATGATACATACAGACTAGTTAGTTACAATGACACATACTGACTAGTTAGTTACAATGACACATACAGACTAGTTAGTTACAATGACACATACAGACTAGTTAGTTACAATGACACATACTGACTAGTTAGTTACAATGACACATACCGACTAGTTAGTTGCAGTGACACACACTGACTAGTTAGTTAAAATGATACATACTGACTAGTTAGGATTATACATACAGACAAGTTAGGTATAATGACATATACAGACTAGTTAGTTAGAATGATACATACTGACTAGTTAGGATTATACATACAGACATAAATACTAGTTAGTTAGATTGATACATACTGACTAGTTAGTTAGAATGATATATACTTACTAGTTAGTTAAGAATGACAAATACTGACTAGTTAGTTACAATGACACACACTGACTAGTTAGTTACAATGACACATACAGACTCGTTAGTTAGAATGATACACACTGACTAGTTAGTTACAATGACACATACAGACTAGTTAGTTACAATGACACATACTGACTAGTTAGTTACAATGACACATACAGACTAGTTAGTTACAATGACACATACAGACTAGTTAGTTACAATGACACATACTGACTAGTTAGTTACAATGACACATACAGACTAGTTAGTTACAATGACACATACTGACTAGTTAGTTACAATGACACATACTGACTAGTTAGTTACAATGACATATACAGACTAGTTAGTCACAATGACACATACAGACTAGTTAGTTACAATGACACATACTGACTAGTTAGTTACAATGACACATACAGACTAGTTAGTTACAATGACACATACTGACTAGTTAGTTACAATGACACATACAGACTAGTTAGGTACAATGATACAAACAGACTAGTTAGTTGCAATGACACATACTGACTAGTTAGTTACAATGACACATACTGACTAGTTAATTACAATGACACATACAGACTAGTTAGTTACAATGACACATACTGACTAGTTAGTTACAATGACACATACAGACTAGTTAGTTACAATGACACATACTGACTAGTTAGTTACAATGACACATACTGACTAGTTAGTTACAATGATACATACAGACTAGTTAGTTACAATGACACATACAGACTAGTTAGTTACAATGATACATACAGACTAGTTAGTTACAATGACACATACAGACTAGTTAGTTACAATGACACATACCGACTAGTTAGTTACAATGACACATACAGACTAGTTAGTTACAATGACACATACTGACTAGTTAGTTACAATGACACATACAGACTAGTTAGTTACAATGGCACATACTGACTAGTTAGTTACAATGACACATACTGACTAGTTAGTTACAATGACACATACTGACTAGTTAGTTACAATGATGCATACAGACTAGTTAGTTACAATGACACATACAGACTAGTTAGTTACAATGATACATACAGACTAGTTAGTTACAATGACACATACAGACTAGTTAGTTACAATGACACATACTGACTAGTTAGTTACAATGACACATACAGACTAGTTAGTTACAATGACACATACAGACTAGTTAGTTACAATGACACATACTGACTAGTTAGGAGTATACATACAGACAAGTTAGGTATAATTACATATACAGACTAGTTAGTTAGAATGACACATACAGACTAGTTAGTTACAATGATACATACAGACTAGTTAGTTACAATGACACATACAGACTAGTTAGTTACAATGATACATACAGACTAGTTAGTTACAATGACACATACAGACTAGTTAGTTACAATGACACATACAGACTAGTTAGTTACAATGACACATACAGACTAGTTAGTTACAATGACACATACTGACTAGTTAGTTACAATGACACATACAGACTAGTTAGTTACAGTGACACACACTGACTAGTTAGTTAGAATGATACATACTGACTAGTTAGGATTATACATACAGACATAAATACTAGTTAGTTAGAATGATACATACTGACTAGTTAGTTAGAATGATATATACTTACTAGTTAGTTAAGAATGACAAATACTGACTAGTTAGTTACAATGACACACGCTGACTAGTTAGTTACAATGACACATACAGACTCGTTAGTTAGAATGATACACACTGACTAGTTAGTTACAATGATACATACAGACTAGTTAGTTTACAATGACACATACAGACTAGTTAGTTACAATGATACATACAGACTAGTTAGTTACAATGACACATACAGACTAGTTAGTTACAATGACACATACAGACTAGTTAGTTACAATGACACATACTGACTAGTTAGTTACAATGACACATACAGACTAGTTAGTTACAGTGACACACACTGACTAGTTAGTTAGAATGATACATACTGACTAGTTAGGATTATACATACAGACATAAATACTAGTTAGTTAGAATGATACATACTGACTAGTTAGTTAGAATGATATATACTTACTAGTTAGTTAAGAATGACAAATACTGACTAGTTAGTTACAATGACACACACTGACTAGTTAGTTACAATGACACATACAGACTCGTTAGTTAGAATGATACACACTGACTAGTTAGTTACAATGATACATACAGACTAGTTAGTTAAAATGATACATACTGACTAGTTAGGATTATACATACAGACAAGTTAGGTATAATGACATATACAGACTAGTTAGTTAGAATGACACATACATACTAGTTAGTTACAATGATACATACTGACTAGTTAGTTAGAATGATATATACTTACTAGTTAGTTACAATGACACATACAGACTAGTTAGTTACAATTATACATACTGACTAGTTAGGATTATACATACAGACATAAATACTAGTTAGAATGATACATACTGACTAGTTAGTTAGAATGATATATACTGACTAGTTAGTTAGAATGATATATACTTACTAGTTAGTTAAGAATGACACATACTGACTAGTTAGTTACAATTACACATACAGACTAGTTAGTTAGAATGACACATACAGACTAGTTAGTTAGAATGACACATACAGACTAGTTAGAATGACACATACAGACTAGTTAGAATGATATATATGTAGAATTATAAATACAGACTAGTTATAAATAGACATGGAGACTGGTTTGTTAGAATGATATATGCAGACTACTTAGTTAGTATGATATATATGCACTAGTTAGTTAGAATAGTTTTGTAGATTTATACATACAGACTAGTTAGAATGATACATACAGACTGGTTTATTAAAATGATACATACGGGCTAGTTAGTTATAATGACACATACAGACTAGTTAGTTAGAATGATGCATACAGACGAGTTAGTTAGAATTATCTATACAGACTAGGACTAGTTTGATGTATACATACAACTTAGTTAGAATTATACATACGAAATAGTTAGAATTATACATACGGACTAGTTTGTTCAAAGGATACATACAAACTGGTTACATACTAGTTAGAATGATACATACAGACTCGTTAGTTAGAATGATACACACTGACTAGTTAGAATGATACATACTGACTAGTTAGAATGACACATTCAGACTAGTTAGTTAGAATGATACATACGGACTAGTTGGTTTGAATGATACATACTGACTAGTTAGTTAGCATTTTACATATGGACTAGTTAGTTAGAATGATACACACTGACTAGTTAGTTAGAATGATACATACGGACTAGTTGGTTTGAATGATACATACTGACTAGTTAGTTAGCATTATACATATGGACTACTTCGTTAGAGGCATGTGTTGGAAAACAAGATGACTGTAACAACCAGAGGACTAGAGGACAAGAGGACTGTAGCAACCAGAGGACTAGAGGACTGTAGCAACCAGAGGACTAGAGGACTAGAGGACTAGATGACAGCACAGAGGATGACTCAGCATCAAAATGTGAATTTAAGTTTGCAGATGAATTCCTAAAAACAAAGTTGTTTTTGTTTAAGTATATCTACAATCTTCTCACAAGTTGTCATGCGGCCATCACACCACAGGGCGTCGCTGTTGTGCCGGCAAATGATTTTTTGAAAGGGGACTGAAAATAATATTTCTTATTCGTTTTGATGATATTTGACTATTGACTTGCACATGTGAGATATCAAAACTGTAAGTAATGTAGTTCATAAATCAGTTATATTTCTTACTTTATTGGTGTAATAGTTGCAGAGACCATTGATGATCTAGTCTTTATTGATTGTTCGTGTCACAGACTGACACAGGAAGTGAACAACAGTGTTGGCGTCACTATGGAGTGTAAATACACTGACACAGGAAGTGAACAACAGTGTTGGCGTCACTATGGAGTGTAAATACACTGACACAGGAAGTGCACACAAGTGTTGGCGTCACTATGGAGTGTAAATACACTGACACAGGAAGTGCACACAAGTGTTGGCGTCACTATGGAGTGTAAATACACTGACACAGGAAGTGCACACAAGTGTTGGCGTCACTATGGAGTGTAAATACACTGACACAGGAAGTGCACACAAGTGTTGGCGTCACTATGGAGTGTAATACACTGACACAGGAAGTGCACACAAGTGTTGGCGTCACTATGGAGTGTAAATACACTGACACAGGAAGTGCACACAAGTGTTGGCGTCACTATGGAGTGTAAATACACTGACACAGGAAGTGCACACAAGTGTTGGCGTCACTATGGAGTGTAAATACACTGACACAGGAAGTGCACACAAGTGTTGGCGTCACTATGGAGTGTAAATACACTGACACAGGAAGTGCACACAAGTGTTGGCGTCACTATGGAGTGTAAATACACTGACACAGGAAGTGCACACAAGTGTTGGCGTCACTATGGAGTGTAAATACACTGACACAGGAAGTGCACACAAGTGTTGGCGTCACTATGGAGTGTAAATACACTGACACAGGAAGTGCACACAAGTGTTGGCGTCACTATGGAGTGTAAATACACTGACACAGGAAGTGCACACAAGTGTTGGCGTCACTATGGAGTGTAAATACACTGACACAGGAAGTGCACACAAGTGTTAGCGTCACTATGGAGTGTAAATACACTGACACAGGAAGTGAACAACAGTGTTGGCGTCACTATGGAGTGTAAATACACTGACACAGGAAGTGCACACAAGTGTTGGCGT
Organism: Nerophis ophidion; assembly: GCF_033978795.1. Classification (NCBI taxonomy): domain Eukaryota; kingdom Metazoa; phylum Chordata; class Actinopteri; order Syngnathiformes; family Syngnathidae; genus Nerophis; species Nerophis ophidion. The sequence continues at coordinate 8,412 of NW_026907211.1, read as the reverse complement.
CACTATGGAGTGTAAATACACTGACACAGGAAGTGCACACAAGTGTTGGCGTCACTATGGAGTGTAAATACACTGACACAGGAAGTGCACACAAGTGTTGGCGTCACTATGGAGTGTAAATACACTGACACAGGAAGTGCACACAAGTGTTGGCGTCACTATGGAGTGTAAATACACTGACACAGGAAGTGCACACAAGTGTTGGCGTCACTATGGAGTGTAAATACACTGACACAGGAAGTGCACACAAGTGTTGGCGTCACTATGGAGTGTAAATACACTGACACAGGAAGTGCACACAAGTGTTGGCGTCACTATGGAGTGTAAATACACTGACACAGGAAGTGAACAACAGTGTTGGCGTCACTATGGAGTGTAAATACACTGACACAGGAAGTGCACACAAGTGTTAGCGTCACTATGGAGTGTAAATACACTGACACAGGAAGTGCACACAAGTGTTGGCGTCACTATGGAGTGTAAATACACTGACACAGGAAGTGCACACAAGTGTTAGTGTCACTATGGAGTGTAAATACACTGACACAGGAAGTGCACACAAGTGTTGGTGTCACTATGGAGTGTAAATACACTGACACAGGAAGTGCACACAAGTGTTGGCGTCACTATGGAGTGTAAATACACTGACACAGGAAGTGAACAACAGTGTTGGCGTCACTATGGAGTGTAAATACACTGACACAGGAAGTGCACACAAGTGTTAGCGTCACTATGGAGTGTAAATACACTGACACAGGAAGTGCACACAAGTGTTGGCGTCACTATGGAGTGTAAATACACTGACACAGGAAGTGCACACAAGTGTTAGTGTCACTATGGAGTGTAAATACACTGACACAGGAAGTGCACACAAGTGTTGGTGTCACTATGGAGTGTAAATACACTGACACAGGAAGTGCACACAAGTGTTGGCGTCACTATGGAGTGTAAATACACTGACACAGGAAGTGAACAACAGTGTTGGCGTCACTATGGAGTGTAAATACACTGACACAGGAAGTGCACACAAGTGTTGGCGTCACTATGGAGTGTAAATACACTGACACAGGAAGTGAACAACAGTGTTGGCGTCACTATGGAGTGTAAATACACTGACACAGGAAGTGCACACAAGTGTTGGCGTCACTATGGAGTGTAAATACACTGACACAGGAAGTGCACACAAGTGTTAGCGTCACTATGGAGTGTAAATACACTGACACAGGAAGTGCACACAAGTGTTGGCGTCACTATGGAGTGTAAATACACTGACACAGGAAGTGCACACAAGTGTTAGTGTCACTATGGAGTGTAAATACACTGACACAGGAAGTGCACACAAGTGTTGGTGTCACTATGGAGTGTAAATACACTGACACAGGAAGTGCACACAAGTGTTGGCGTCACTATGGAGTGTAATACACTGACACAGGAAGTGAACAACAGTGTTGGCGTCACTATGGAGTGTAAATACACTGACACAGGAAGTGCACACAAGTGTTGGCGTCACTATGGAGTGTAAATACACTGACACAGGAAGTGAACAACAGTGTTGGCGTCACTATGGAGTGTAAATACACTGACACAGGAAGTGCACACAAGTGTTGGCGTCACTATGGAGTGTAAATACACTGACACAGGAAGTGCACACAAGTGTTGGCGTCACTATGGAGTGTAAATACACTGACACAGGAAGTGCACACAAGTGTTGGCGTCACTATGGAGTGTAAATACACTGACACAGGAAGTGCACACAAGTGTTGGCGTCACTATGGAGTGTAAATACACTGACACAGGAAGTGCACACAAGTGTTGGCGTCACTATGGAGTGTAAATACACTGACACAGGAAGTGCACACAAGTGTTGGCGTCACTATGGAGTGTAAATACACTGACACAGGAAGTGCACACAAGTGTTGGCGTCACTATGGAGTGTAAATACACTGACACAGGAAGTGCACACAAGTGTTGGCGTCACTATGGAGTGTAAATACACTGACACAGGAAGTGCACACAAGTGTTGGCGTCACTATGGAGTGTAAATACACTGACACAGGAAGTGCACACAAGTGTTGGCGTCACTATGGAGTGTAAATACACTGACACAGGAAGTGCACACAAGTGTTGGCGTCACTATGGAGTGTAAATACACTGACACAGGAAGTGCACACAAGTGTTGGCGTCACTATGGAGTGTAAATACACTGACACAGGAAGTGCACACAAGTGTTGGCGTCACTATGGAGTGTAAATACACTGACACAGGAAGTGCACACAAGTGTTAGCGTCACTATGGAGTGTAAATACACTGACACAGGAAGTGAACAACAGTGTTGGCGTCACTATGGAGTGTAAATACACTGACACAGGAAGTGCACACAAGTGTTGGCGTCACTATGGAGTGTAAATACACTGACACAGGAAGTGCACACAAGTGTTGGCGTCACTATGGAGTGTAAATACACTGACACAGGAAGTGCACACAAGTGTTGGCGTCACTATGGAGTGTAAATACACTGACACAGGAAGTGCACACAAGTGTTGGCGTCACTATGGAGTGTAAATACACTGACACAGGAAGTGCACACAAGTGTTGGCGTCACTATGGAGTGTAAATACACTGACACAGGAAGTGCACACAAGTGTTGGCGTCACTATGGAGTGTAAATACACTGACACAGGAAGTGCACACAAGTGTTGGCGTCACTATTGGAGTGTAAATACACTGACACAGGAAGTGAACAACAGTGTTGGCGTCACTATGGAGTGTAAATACACTGACACAGGAAGTGCACACAAGTGTTAGCGTCACTATGGAGTGTAAATACACTGACACAGGAAGTGCACACAAGTGTTGGCGTCACTATGGAGTGTAAATACACTGACACAGGAAGTGCACACAAGTGTTAGTGTCACTATGGAGTGTAAATACACTGACACAGGAAGTGCACACAAGTGTTGGTGTCACTATGGAGTGTAAATACACTGACACAGGAAGTGCACACAAGTGTTGGCGTCACTATGGAGTGTAAATACACTGACACAGGAAGTGAACAACAGTGTTGGCGTCACTATGGAGTGTAAATACACTGACACAGGAAGTGCACACAAGTGTTAGCGTCACTATGGAGTGTAAATACACTGACACAGGAAGTGCACACAAGTGTTGGCGTCACTATGGAGTGTAAATACACTGACACAGGAAGTGCACACAAGTGTTAGTGTCACTATGGAGTGTAAATACACTGACACAGGAAGTGCACACAAGTGTTGGTGTCACTATGGAGTGTAAATACACTGACACAGGAAGTGCACACAAGTGTTGGCGTCACTATGGAGTGTAAATACACTGACACAGGAAGTGAACAACAGTGTTGGCGTCACTATGGAGTGTAAATACACTGACACAGGAAGTGCACACAAGTGTTAGCGTCACTATGGAGTGTAAATACACTGACACAAGAAGTGAACACAAGTGTTGGCGTCACTATGGAGTGTAAATACACTGACACAGGAAGTGCACACAAGTGTTGGCGTCACTATGGAGTGTAAATACACTGACACAGGAAGTACACACAAGTGTTGGTGTCACTATGGAGTGTAAATACACTGACACAGGAAGTGCACACAAGTGTTGGTGTCACTATGGAGTGTAAATACACTGACACAGGAAGTGCACACAAGTGTTAGCGTCACTATGGAGTGTAAATACACTGACACAGGAAGTGAACACAAGTGTTGGCGTCACTATGGAGTGTAAATACACTGACACAGGAAGTGCACACAAGTGTTGGTGTCACTATGGAGTGTAAATACACTGACACAGGAAGTGCACACAAGTGTTGGCGTCACTATGGAGTGTAAATACACTGACACAGGAAGTGCACACAAGTGTTGGCGTCACTATGGAGTGTAAATACACTGACACAGGAAGTGCACACAAGTGTTGGCGTCACTATGGAGTGTAAATACACTGACACAGGAAGTGCACACAAGTGTTGGCGTCACTATGGAGTGTAAATACACTGACACAGGAAGTGCACACAAGTGTTGGTGTCACTATGGAGTGTAAATACACTGACACAGGAAGTGCACACAAGTGTTGGCGTCACTATGGAGTGTAAATACACTGACACAGGAAGTGCACACAAGTGTTGGCGTCACTATGGAGTGTAAATACACTGACACAGGAAGTGCACACAAGTGTTGGCGTCACTATGGAGTGTAAATACACTGACACAGGAAGTGCACAGAAGTGTTGGCGTCACTATGGAGTGTAAATACACTGACACAGGAAGTGCACACAAGTGTTAGTGTCACTATGGAGTGTAAATACACTGACACAGGAAGTGCACACAAGTGTTGGCGTCACTATGGAGTGTAAATACACTGACACAGGAAGTGCACACAAGTGTTGGCGTCACTATGGAGTGTAAATACACTGACACAGGAAGTGCACACAAGTGTTGGCGTCACTATGGAGTGTAAATACACTGACACAGGAAGTGCACACAAGTGTTAGCGTCACTATGGAGTGTAAATACACTGACACAGGAAGTGCACACAAGTGTTGGTGTCACTATGGAGTGTAAATACACTGACACAGGAAGTGAACAACAGTGTTGGCGTCACTATGGAGTGTAAATACACTGACACAGGAAGTGCACACAAGTGTTGGCGTCACTATGGAGTGTAAATACACTGACACAGGAAGTGCACACAAGTGTTGGCGTCACTATGGAGTGTAAATACACTGACACAGGAAGTGCACACAAGTGTTGGCGTCACTATGGAGTGTAAATACACTGACACAGGAAGTGCACACAAGTGTTAGCGTCACTATGGAGTGTAAATACACTGACACAGGAAGTGCACAACAGTGTTGGCGTCACTATGGAGTGTAAATACACTGACACAGGAAGTGAACAACAGTGTTGGCGTCACTATGGAGTGTAAATACACTGACACAGGAAGTGAACAACAGTGTTGGCGTCACTATGGAGTGTAAATACACTGACACAGGAAGTGCACACAAGTGTTGGCGTCACTATGGAGTGTAAATTACACTGACACAGGAAGTGCACACAAGTGTTAGCGTCACTATGGAGTGTAAATACACTGACACAGGAAGTGCACACAAGTGTTAGCGTCACTATGGAGTGTAAATACACTGACACAGGAAGTGCACACAAGTGTTGGCGTCACTATGGAGTGTAAATACACTGACACAGGAAGTGCACACAAGTGTGGTGTCACTATGGAGTGTAAATACACTGACACAGGAAGTGCACACAAGTGTTGGCGTCACTATGGAGTGTAAATACACTGACACAGGAAGTGCACACAAGTGTTAGCGTCACTATGGAGTGTAAATACACTGACACAGGAAGTGCACACAAGTGTTGGCGTCACTATGGAGTGTAAATACACTGACACAGGAAGTGCACACAAGTGTTAGCGTCACTATGGAGTGTAAATACACTGACACAGGAAGTGCACACAAGTGTTAGCGTCACTATGGAGTGTAAATACACTGACACAGGAAGTGAACAACAGTGTTGGCGTCACTATGGAGTGTAAATACACTGACACAGGAAGTGCACACAAGTGTTAGCGTCACTATGGAGTGTAAATACACTGACACAGGAAGTGCACACAAGTGTTGGCGTCACTATGGAGTGTAAATACACTGACACAGGAAGTGCACACAAGTGTTGGCGTCACTATGGAGTGTAAATACACTGACACAGGAAGTGCACACAAGTGTTAGTGTCACTATGGAGTGTAAATACACTGACACAGGAAGTGCACACAAGTGTTGGCGTCACTATGGAGTGTAAATACACTGACACAGGAAGTGCACACAAGTGTTGGCGTCACTATGGAGTGTAAATACACTGACACAGGAAGTGCACACAAGTGTTGGCGTCACTATGGAGTGTAAATACACTGACACAGGAAGTGCACACAAGTGTTAGCGTCACTATGGAGTGTAAATACACTGACACAGGAAGTGCACACAAGTGTTAGCGTCACTATGGAGTGTAAATACACTGACACAGGAAGTGCACACAAGTGTTGGCGTCACTATGGAGTGTAAATACACTGACACAGGAAGTGCACACAAGTGTTGGCGTCACTATGGAGTGTAAATACACTGACACAGGAAGTGCACACAAGTGTTGGCGTCACTATGGAGTGTAAATACACTGACACAGGAAGTGCACACAAGTGTTGGCGTCACTATGGAGTGTAAATACACTGACACAGGAAGTGCACACAAGTGTTAGCGTCACTATGGAGTGTAAATACACTGACACAGGAAGTGCACACAAGTGTTAGCGTCACTATGGAGTGTAAATACACTGACACAGGAAGTGAACAACAGTGTTGGCGTCACTATGGAGTGTAAATACACTGACACAGGAAGTGCACACAAGTGTTGGCGTCACTATGGAGTGTAAATACACTGACACAGGAAGTGCACACAAGTGTTGGCGTCACTATGGAGTGTAAATACACTGACACAGGAAGTGCACACAAGTGTTGGCGTCACTATGGAGTGTAAATACACTGACACAGGAAGTGCACACAAGTGTTGGCGTCACTATGGAGTGTAAATACACTGACACAGGAAGTGCACACAAGTGTTGGCGTCACTATGGAGTGTAAATACACTGACACAGGAAGTGCACACAAGTGTTGGCGTCACTATGGAGTGTAAATACACTGACACAGGAAGTGCACACAAGTGTTGGCGTCACTATGGAGTGTAAATACACTGACACAGGAAGTGAACACAGTGTTGGCGTCACTATGGAGTGTAAATACACTGACACAGGAAGTGCACACAAGTGTTGCGTCACTATGGAGTGTAAATACACTGACACAGGAAGTGCACACAAGTGTTGGTGTCACTATGGAGTGTAAATACACTGACACAGGAAGTGCACACAAGTGTTAGTGTCACTATGGAGTGTAAATACACTGACACAGGAAGTGCACACAAGTGTTGGCGTCACTATGGAGTGTAAATACACTGACACAGGAAGTGCACACAAGTGTTGGCGTCACTATGGAGTGTAAATACACTGACACAGGAAGTGAACAACAGTGTTGGCGTCACTATGGAGTGTAATACACTGACACAGGAAGTGCACACAAGTGTTGGCGTCACTATGGAGTGTAAATACACTGACACAGGAAGTGCACACAAGTGTTGGCGTCACTATGGAGTGTAAATACACTGACACAGGAAGTGCACACAAGTGTTGTGTCACTATGGAGTGTAAATACACTGACACAGGAAGTGCACACAAGTGTTGGTGTCACTATGGAGTGTAAATACACTGACACAGGAAGTGCACACAAGTGTTGGCGTCACTATGGAGTGTAAATACACTGACACAGGAAGTGAACACAAGTGTTGGCGTCACTATGGAGTGTAAATACACTGACACAGGAAGTGCACACAAGTGTTAGCGTCACTATGGAGTGTAAATACACTGACACAGGAAGTGAACACAAGTGTTGGCGTCACTATGGAGTGTAAATACACTGACACAGGAAGTGCACACAAGTGTTGGCGTCACTATGGAGTGTAAATACACTGACACAGGAAGTACACACAAGTGTTGGTGTCACTATGGAGTGTAAATACACTGACACAGGAAGTGCACACAAGTGTTGGTCGTCACTATGGAGTGTAAATACACTGACACAGGAAGTGCACACAAGTGTTAGCGTCACTATGGAGTGTAAATACACTGACACAGGAAGTGAACACAAGTGTTGGCGTCACTATGGAGTGTAAATACACTGACACAGGAAGTGCACACAAGTGTTGGCGTCACTATGGAGTGTAAATACACTGACACAGGAAGTGCACACAAGTGTTGGCGTCACTATGGAGTGTAAATACACTGACACAGGAAGTGCACACAAGTGTTGGCGTCACTATGGAGTGTAAATACACTGACACAGGAAGTGCACACAAGTGTTGGCGTCACTATGGAGTGTAAATACACTGACACAGGAAGTGCACACAAGTGTTGGCGTCACTATGGAGTGTAAATACACTGACACAGGAAGTGCACACAAGTGTTGGCGTCACTATGGAGTGTAAATACACTGACACAGGAAGTGCACACAAGTGTTGGCGTCACTATGGAGTGTAAATACACTGATCACAGGAAGTGCACCACAAGTGTTGGCGTCACTATGGAGTGTAAATACACTGACACAGGAAGTGCACAGAAGTGTTGGCGTCACTATGGAGTGTAAATACACTGACACAGGAAGTGCACACAAGTTGTAGTGTCACTATGGAGGTGTAAATACACTGACACAGGAAGTGCACACAAGTGTTGGCGTCACTATGGAGTGTAAATACACTGACACAGGAAGTGCACAC
>NW_026907210.1:0-68517 GCF_033978795.1 Nerophis ophidion | reverse complement strand
CTGTCTAATTGAGTAAAACATTACTTGTTGTTTTTGCAAACCTTGCCAAATGTTTCTTTCCAGTAAAACTCTTAAAGATACATATCTTCAGGCGTTATTAGACATTTTGCATGTGTATTTTTGGAATTATGTTTCAAAAACTTTCTTATTGAGTTTTACAGTATACTGTCATAGTGAATAAAACCTAATTTCTGTATTTGTGAACCTTTCCAAAATTCTTGATTCTTGTAAAACTCACATAAATTCAATATTACAGTCTTTTTTTGACAGAAATTATGTTTGGTTTTGGAGTTATGTCTATAAACCTTTCATATTTAGTATGACAAATATACATCTGTTTTGAATTACAAAACAACTTTATGTCTTTGCAAACCTTACAAATGATCATTTTTCTAGTACAACTGACAAAGATGAATATCTCCAGACATTATAAGCCATTTTGCATGTGTTGTTTATAAGTTATGTTTGAATACATTTTTATCGCTTTTTTCGCATTATCTCAGGATTGTAGGAACCTTACTGTCTCATTGAATAAAATACTACTTTTTGCATTTGCAAGAATTTAAAAAGCATATGTTTCGATCAAAACTCCCGAAGATGCATTATTTCAGGCATTATTAGCCATTTTTCATGTGTGGTTTCGAAGTTATGTTTAAATAACTGTCATATTGAGTGTTACAGTATACAGTCATATTGAGTAGAACCTAATTTTTGTAGTTGCAAACCATAGAAAAACAATCTTTTTTAGTAAAACTCACATTGATTCAATATCACAGGCATTTTTAGAAATTTTGCACATTTGGATTAGGAATTATGTTGGAATACATTTGTATTGCTTTTTTCGCATTATCTCAGGATTCTAAGAACTTTATTGTTATACTGAGTAAAAAACTACTTTGTCCATTTTCAAAATTTAAAAAAGCACATGTTTCAAGTAAAACTCTCAGAGATACATTATTTCAGGCATTATTGGCCATTTTTCATGTGTGGTTTAGAAGTTATGTTTAAATAACTGTAATATTGAGTGTTACAGTATAGAGTCATATTGAATAAAACATCATTTTTGATTTGCAAACCATATAAAAATAACTGTTCTTAGTAAAACTCCCATAGATTCAATTTCACATTCTTTTTTAGACATTTTGCACGTTTGGATTAGGAATGATTTGTAATACATTTTTATTGCTTTTTTCGCATTATCTCAGGATTGTAGGAACCTTACTGTCTTATTGAATAAAAAACTACTTTTTGCATTTGCAAGTTTTTAAAAAGCATATGTTTCGATCAAAACTCCCGAAGATGCATTATTTCAGGCATTATTAGCGATTTTTCATGTGTGGTTTAGAAGTTATGTTTAAATAACTGTCATATAGAGTGTTACAGTATACAGTCATATTGAGTAGAACCTAATTTTTGTAGTTGCAAACCATAGAAAAACAATCTTTTTTAGTGAAACTCACATTGATTCAATATCACAGGCATTTTTAGAAATTTTGCACATTTGGATTAGGAATTATGTTGGAATACATTTTTATTGCTTTTTTCGCATTATCTCAGGATTCTAAGAACTTTATTGTTATACTGAGTAAAAAACTACTTTGTCCATTTTCAAAATTTAAAAAAGCACATGTTTCAAGTAAAACTCTCAGAGATACATTATTTCAGGCATTATTGGCCATTTTTCATGTGTGGTTTAGAAGTTATGTTTAAATAACTGTAATATTGAGTGTTACAGTATAGAGTCATATTGAATAAAACATCATTTTTGATTTGCAAACCATATAAAAATAACTGTTCCTAGTAAAACTCCCATAGATTCAATTTCACATTCTTTTTTAGACATTTTGCACGTTTGGATTAGGAATGATTTGTAATACATTTTTATTGCTTTTTTCGCATTATCTCAGGATTGTAAGTATGATACTGTCAAATTGAGTAAAACATTACTTGTTGTTTTTGCAAACCTTGCCAAATGTTTCTTTCCAGTAAAACTCTTAAAGATACATATCTTCAGGCGTTATTAGACATTTTGCATGTGTATTTTTGGAATTATGTTTCAAAAACTTTCTTATTGAGTTTGACAGTATACTGTCATAGTGAATAAAACCTAATTTCTGTATTTGTGAACCTTTCCAAAATACTTGATTCTTGTAAAACTCACATAAATACAATATCACAGGCTTTTTTTGACAGAAATTATGTTTGGTTTTGGAGTTATGTCTATAAACCTTTCATATTTAGTATGACAAATATACATCTGTTTTGAATTACAAAACAACTTTATGTCTTTGCAAACCTTACAAATGATCATTTTTCTAGTACAACTGACAAAGATGAATATCTCCAGACATTATAAGCCATTTTGCATGTGTTGTTTATAAGTTATGTTTGAATACATTTTTATTGCTTTTTTCGCATTATCTCAGGATTGTAGGAACCTTACTGTCTTATTGAATAAAAAACTACTTTTTGCATTTGCAAGATTTTAAAAAGCATATGTTTCGATCAAAACTCCCGAAGATGCATTATTTCAGGCATTATTAGCCATTTTTCATGTGTGGTTTAGAAGTTATGTTTAAATAACTGTCATATTGAGTGTTACAGTATACAGTCATATTGAGTAGAACCCAATTTTTGTAGTTGCAAACCATAGAAAAACAATCTTTTTTAGTAAAACTCACATTGATTCAATATCACAGGCATTTTTAGAAATTTTGCACATTTGGATTAGGAATTATGTTGGAATACATTTTTATTGCTTTTTTCGCATTATCTCAGGATTCTAAGAACTTTATTGTTATACTGAGTAAAAAACTACTTTGTCCATTTTCAAAATTTAAAAAAGCACATGTTTCAAGTAAAACTCTCAGAGATACATTATTTCAGGCATTATTGGCCATTTTTCATGTGTGGTTTAGAAGTTATGTTTAAATAACTGTAATATTGAGTGTTACAGTATAGAGTCATATTGAATAAAACATCATTTTTGATTTGCAAACCATATAAAAATAACTGTTCCTAGTAAAACTCCCATAGATTCAATTTCACATTCTTTTTTAGACATTTTGCACGTTTGGATTAGGAATGATTTGTAATACATTTTTATTGCTTTTTTCGCATTATCTCAGGATTGTAAGTATGATACTGTCAAATGGAGTAAAACATTACTTGTTGTTTTTGCAAACCTTGCCAAATGTTTCTTTCCAGTAAAACTCTTAAAGATACATATCTTCAGGCGTTATTAGACATTTTGCATGTGTATTTTTGGAATTATGTTTCAAAAACTTTCTTATTGAGTTTGACAGTATACTGTCATAGTGAATAAAACCTAATTTCTGTATTTGTGAACCTTTCCAAAATACTTGATTCTTGTAAAACTCACATAAATTCAATATCACAGGCTTTTTTTGACAGAAATTATGTTTGGTTTTGGAGTTATGTCTATAAACCTTTCATATTTAGTATGACAAATATACATCTGTTTTGAATTACAAAACAACTTTATGTCTTTGCAAACCTTACAAATGATCATTTTTCTAGTACAACTGACAAAGATGAATATCTCCAGACATTATAAGCCATTTTGCATGTGTTGTTTATAAGTTATGTTTGAATACATTTTTATTGCTTTTTTCGCATTATATCAGGATTGTAGGAACCTTACTGTCTTATTGAATAAAAACTACTTTTTGCATTTGCAAGATTTTAAAAAGCATATGTTTCGATCAAAACTCTCGAAGATGCATTATTTCAGGCATTATTAGCCATTTTTCATGTGTGGTTTAGAAGTTGTGTTTAAATAACTGTCATATTGAGTGTTACAGTATACAGTCATATTGAGTAGAACCTAATTTTTGTAGTTGCAAACCATAGAAAAACAATCTTTTTTAGTAAAACTCACATTGATTCAATATCACAGGCATTTTTAGAAATTTTGCACATTTGGATTAGGAATTATGTTGGAATACATTTTTATTGCTTTTTTCGCATTATCTCAGGATTCTAAGAACTTTATTGTTATACTGAGTAAAAAACTACTTTGTCCATTTTCAAAATTTAAAAAAGCACATGTTTCAAGTAAAAATCTTAGAGATACATTATTTCAGGCATTATTGGCCATTTTTCATGTGTGGTTTAGAAGTTATGTTTAAATAACTGTAATATTGAGTGTTACAGTATAGAGTCATATTGAATAAAACATCATTTTTGATTTGCAAACCATATAAAAATAACTGTTCCTAGTAAAACTCCCATAGATTCAATTTCACATTCTTTTTTAGACATTTTGCACGTTTGGATTAGGAATGATTTGTAATACATTTTTATTGCTTTTTTCGCATTATCTCAGGATTGTAAGTATGATACTGTCAAATTGAGTAAAACATTACTTGTTGTTTTTGCAAACCTTGCCAAATGTTTCTTTCCAGTAAAACTCTTAAAGATACATATCTTCAGGCGTTATTAGACATTTTGCATGTGTATTTTTGGAATTATGTTTCAAAAACTTTCTTATTGAGTTTGACAGTATACTGTCATAGTGAATAAAACCTAATTTCTGTATTTGTGAACCTTTCCAAAATTCTTGATTCTTGTAAAACTCACATAAATTCAATATTACAGTCTTTTTTTGACAGAAATTATGTTTGGTTTTGGAGTTATGTCTATAAACCTTTCATATTTAGTATGACAAATATACATCCGTTTTGAATTACAAAACAACTTTATGTCTTTGCAAACCTTACAAATGATCATTTTTCTAGTACAACTGACAAAGATGAATATCTCCAGACATTATAAGCCATTTTGCATGTGTTGTTTATAAGTTATGTTTGAATACATTTTTATTGCTTTTTTCGCATTATCTCAGGATTGTAGGAACCTTACTGTCTTATTGAATAAAAAACTACTTTTTGCATTTGCAAGTTTTTAAAAAGCATATGTTTCGATCAAAACTCCCGAAGATGCATTATTTCAGGCATTATTAGCCATTTTTCATGTGTGGTTTAGAAGTTATGTTTAAATAACTGTCATATTGAGTGTTACAGTATACAGTCATATTGAGTAGAACCTAATTTTTGTAGTTGCAAACCATAGAAAAACAATCTTTTTTAGTAAAACTCACATTGATTAAATATCACAGGCATTTTTAGAGATTTTGCACATTTGGATTAGGAATTATGTTGGAATACATTTTTATTGCTTTTTTCGCATTATCTCAGGATTCTAAGAACTTTATTGTTATACTGAGTAAAAAACTACTTTGTCCATTTTCAAAATTTAAAAAAGCACATGTTTCAAGTAAAACTCTCAGAGATACATTATTTCAGGCATTATTGGCCATTTTTCATGTGTGGTTTAGAAGTTATGTTTAAATAACTGTAATATTGAGTGTTACAGTATAGAGTCATATTGAATAAAACATCATTTTTGATTTGCAAACCATATAAAAATAACTGTTCCTAGTAAAACTCCCATAGATTCAATTTCACATTCTTTTTTAGACATTTTGCACGTTTGGATTAGGAATGATTTGTAATACATTTTTATTGCTTTTTTCGCATTATCTCAGGATTGTAAGTATGATACTGTCAAATTGAGTAAAACATTACTTGTTGTTTTTGCAAACCTTGCCAAATGTTTCTTTCCAATAAAACTCTTAAAGATACATATCTTCAGGCGTTATTAGACATTTTGCATGTGTATTTTTGGAATTATGTTTCAAAAACTTTCTTATTGAGTTTGACAGTATACTGTCATAGTGAATAAAACCTAATTTCTGTATTTGTGAACCTTTCCAAAATACTTGATTCTTGTAAAACTCACATAAATTCAATATCACAGGCTTTTTTTGACAGAAATTATGTTTGGTTTTGGAGTTATGTCTATAAACCTTTCATATTTAGTATGACAAATATACTTCTGTTTTGAATTACAAAACAACTTTATGTCTTTGCAAACCTTACAAATGATCATTTTTCTAGTACAACTGACAAAGATGAATATCTCCAGACATTATAAGCCATTTTGCATGTGTTGTTTATAAGTTATGTTTGAATACATTTTTATTGCTTTTTTCGCATTATCTCAGGATTGTAGGAACCTTACTGTCTTATTGAATAAAAAACTACTTTTTGCATTTGCAAGATTTTAAAAAGCATATGTTTCGATCAAAACTCCCGAAGATGCATTATTTCAGGCATTATTAGCCATTTTTCATGTGTGGTTTAGAAGTTGTGTTTAAATAACTGTCATATTGAGTGTTACAGTATACAGTCATATTGAGTAGAACCTAATTTTTGTAGTTGCAAACCATAGAAAAACAATCTTTTTTAGTAAAACTCACATTGATTCAATATCACAGGCATTTTTAGAAATTTTGCACATTTGGATTAGGAATTATGTTGGAATACATTTTTATTGCTTTTTTCGCATTATCTCAGGATTCTAAGAACTTTATTGTTATACTGAGTAAAAAACTACTTTGTCCATTTTCAAAATTTAAAAAAGCACATGTTTCAAGTAAAAATCTTAGAGATACATTATTTCAGGCATTATTGGCCATTTTTCATGTGTGGTTTAGAAGTTATGTTTAAATAACTGTAATATTGAGTGTTACAGTATAGAGTCATATTGAATAAAACATCATTTTTGATTTGCAACCATATAAAAATAACTGTTCCTAGTAAAACTCCCATAGATTCAATTTCACATTCTTTTTTAGACATTTTGCACGTTTGGATTAGGAATGATTTGTAATACATTTTTATTGCTTTTTTCGCATTATCTCAGGATTGTAAGTATGATACTGTCAAATTGAGTAAAACATTACTTGTTGTTTTTGCAAACCTTGCCAAATGTTTCTTTCCAGTAAAACTCTTAAAGATACATATCTTCAGGCGTTATTAGACATTTTGCATGTGTATTTTTGGAATTATGTTTCAAAAACTTTCTTATTGAGTTTGACAGTATACTGTCATAGTGAATAAAACCTAATTTCTGTATTTGTGAACCTTTCCAAAATTCTTGATTCTTGTAAAACTCACATAAATTCAATATTACAGTCTTTTTTTGACAGAAATTATGTTTGGTTTTGGAGTTATGTCTATAAACCTTTCATATTTAGTATGACAAATATACATCCGTTTTGAATTACAAAACAACTTTATGTCTTTGCAAACCTTACAAATGATAATTTTTCTAGTACAACTGACAAAGATGAATATCTCCAGACATTATAAGCCATTTTGCATGTGTTGTTTATAAGTTATGTTTGAATACATTTTTATTGCTTTTTTCGCATTATCTCAGGATTGTAGGAACCTTACTGTCTTATTGAATAAAAAACTACTTTTTGCATTTGCAAGTTTTTAAAAAGCATATGTTTCGATCAAAACTCCCGAAGATGCATTATTTCAGGCATTATTAGCGATTTTTCATGTGTGGTTTAGAAGTTATGTTTAAATAACTGTCATATAGAGTGTTACAGTATACAGTCATATTGAGTAGAACCTAATTTTTGTAGTTGCAAACCATAGAAAAACAATCTTTTTTAGTGAAACTCACATTGATTCAATATCACAGGCATTTTTAGAAATTTTGCACATTTGGATTAGGAATTATGTTGGAATACATTTTTATTGCTTTTTTCGCATTATCTCAGGATTCTAAGAACTTTATTGTTATACTGAGTAAAAAACTACTTTGTCCATTTTCAAAATTTAAAAAAGCACATGTTTCAAGTAAAACTCTCAGAGATACATTATTTCAGGCATTATTGGCCATTTTTCATGTGTGGTTTAGAAGTTATGTTTAAATAACTGTAATATTGAGTGTTACAGTATAGAGTCATATTGAATAAAACATCATTTTTGATTTGCAACACATATAAAAATAACTGTTCCTAGTAAAACTCCCATAGATTCAATTTCACATTCTTTTTTTAGACATTTTGCACGTTTGGATTAGGAATGATTTGTAATACATTTTTATTGCTTTTTTCGCATTATCTCAGGATTGTAAGTATGATACTGTCAAATTGAGTAAAACATTACTTGTTGTTTTTGCAAACCTTGCCAAATGTTTCTTTCCAGTAAAACTCTTAAAGATACATATCTTCAGGCGTTATTAGACATTTTGCATGTGTATTTTTGGAATTATGTTTCAAAAACTTTCTTATTGAGTTTGACAGTATACTGTCATAGTGAATAAAACCTAATTTCTGTATTTGTGAACCTTTCCAAAATTCTTGATTCTTGTAAAACTCACATAAATTCAATATTACAGTCTTTTTTTGACAGAAATTATGTTTGGTTTTGGAGTTATGTCTATAAACCTTTCATATTTAGTATGACAAATATACATCTGTTTTGAATTACAAAACAACTTTATGTCTTTGCAAACCTTACAAATGATCATTTTTCTAGTACAACTGACAAAGATGAATATCTCCAGACATTATAAGCCATTTTGCATGTGTTGTTTATAAGTTATGTTTGAATACATTTTTATTGCTTTTTTCGCATTATCTCAGGATTGTAGGAACCTTACTGTCTTATTGAATAAAAAACTACTTTTTGCATTTGCAAGATTTTAAAAAGCATATGTTTCGATCAAAACTCCCGAAGATGCATTATTAGCCATTTTTCATGTGTGGTTTAGAAGTTATGTTTAAATAACTGTCATATTGAGTGTTACAGTATACAGTCATATTGAGTAGAACCTAATTTTTGTAGTTGCAAACCATAGAAAAACAATCTTTTTTAGTAAAACTCACATTGATTCAATATCACAGGCATTTTTAGAAATTTTGCACATTTGGATTAGGAATTATGTTGGAATACATTTTTATTGCTTTTTTCGCATTATCTCAGGATTCTAAGACTTTTATTGTTATACTGAGTAAAAAACTACTTTGTCCATTTTCAAAATTTAAAAAAGCACATGTTTCAAGTAAAACTCTCAGAGATACATTATTTCAGGCATTATTGGCCATTTTTCATGTGTGGTTTAGAAGTTATGTTTAAATAACTGTAATATTGAGTGTTACAGTATAGAGTCATATTGAATAAAACATCATTTTTGATTTGCAAACCATATAAAAATAACTGTTCCTAGTAAAACTCCCATAGATTCAATTTCACATTCTTTTTTAGACATTTTGCACGTTTGGATTAGGAATGATTTGTAATACATTTTTATTGCTTTTTTCGCATTATCTCAGGATTGTAAGTATGATACTGTCAAATTGAGTAAAACATTACTTGTTGTTTTTGCAAACCTTGCCAAATGTTTCTTTCCAGTAAAACTCTTAAAGATACATATCTTCAGGCGTTATTAGACATTTTGCATGTGTATTTTTGGAATTATGTTTCAAAAACTTTCTTATTGAGTTTGACAGTATACTGTCATAGTGAATAAAACCTAATTTCTGTATTTGTGAACCTTTCCAAAATTCTTGATTCTTGTAAAACTCACATAAATTCAATATTACAGTCTTTTTTTGAC
This sequence comes from Nerophis ophidion, assembly GCF_033978795.1. NCBI lineage: Eukaryota > Metazoa > Chordata > Actinopteri > Syngnathiformes > Syngnathidae > Nerophis > Nerophis ophidion. The sequence continues at coordinate 59,013 of NW_026907210.1, read as the reverse complement.
AGAAATTATGTTTGGTTTTGGAGTTATGTCTATAAACCTTTCATATTTAGTATGACAAATATACATCTGTTTTGAATTACAAAACAACTTTATGTCTTTGCAAACCTTACAAATGATCATTTTTCTAGTACAACTGACAAAGATGAATATTTCCAGACATTATAAGCCATTTTGCATGTGTTGTTTATAAGTTATGTTTGAATACATTTTTATTGATTTTTTCGCATTATCTCAGGATTGTAGGAACCTTACTGTCTTATTGAATAAAAAACTACTTTTTGCATTTGCAAGATTTTAAAAAGCATATGTTTCGATCAAAACTCCCGAAGATGCATTATTTCAGGCATTATTAGCCATTTTTCATGTGTGGTTTAGAAGTTATGTTTAAATAACTGTCATATTGAGTGTTACAGTATACAGTCATATTGAGTAGAACCTAATTTTTGTAGTTGCAAACCATAGAAAAACAATCTTTTTTAGTAAAACTCACATTGATTCAATATCACAGGCATTTTTAGAAATTTTGCACATTTGGATTAGGAATTATGTTGGAATACATTTTTATTGCTTTTTTCGCATTATCTCAGGATTCTAAGAACTTTATTGTTATACTGAGTAAAAAACTACTTTGTCCATTTTCAAAATTTAAAAAAGCACATGTTTCAAGTAAAAATCTTAGAGATACATTATTTCAGGCATTATTGGCCATTTTTCATGTGTGGTTTAGAAGTTATGTTTAAATAACTGTAATATTGAGTGTTACAGTATAGAGTCATATTGAATAAAACATCATTTTTGATTTGCAAACCATATAAAAATAACTGTTCCTAGTAAAACTCCCATAGATTCAATTTCACATTCTTTTTTAGACATTTTGCACGTTTGGATTAGGAATGATTTGTAATACATTTTTATTGCTTTTTTCGCATTATCTCAGGATTGTAAGTATGATACTGTCAAATTGAGTAAAACATTACTTGTTGTTTTTGCAAACCTTGCCAAATGTTTCTTTCCAGTAAAACTCTTAAAGATACATATCTTCAGGCGTTATTAGACATTTTGCATGTGTATTTTTGGAATTATGTTTCAAAAACTTTCTTATTGAGTTTGACAGTATACTGTCATAGTGAATAAAACCTAATTTCTGTATTTGTGAACCTTTCCAAAATTCTTGATTCTTGTAAAACTCACATAAATTCAATATTACAGTCTTTTTTTGACAGAAATTATGTTTGGTTTTGGAGTTATGTCTATAAACCTTTCATATTTAGTATGACAAATATACATCCGTTTTGAATTACAAAACAACTTTATGTCTTTGCAAACCTTACAAATGATAATTTTTCTAGTACAACTGACAAAGATGAATATCTCCAGACATTATAAGCCATTTTGCATGTGTTGTTTATAAGTTATGTTTGAATACATTTTTATTGCTTTTTTCGCATTATCTCAGGATTGTAGGAACCTTACTGTCTTATTGAATAAAAAACTACTTTTTGCATTTGCAAGTTTTTAAAAAGCATATGTTTCGATCAAAACTCCCGAAGATGCATTATTTCAGGCATTATTAGCGATTTTTCATGTGTGGTTTAGAAGTTATGTTTAAATAACTGTCATATAGAGTGTTACAGTATACAGTCATATTGAGTAGAACCTAATTTTTGTAGTTGCAAACCATAGAAAAACAATCTTTTTTAGTGAAACTCACATTGATTCAATATCACAGGCATTTTTAGAAATTTTGCACATTTGGATTAGGAATTATGTTGGAATACATTTTTATTGCTTTTTTCGCATTATCTCAGGATTCTAAGAACTTTATTGTTATACTGAGTAAAAAACTACTTTGTCCATTTTCAAAATTTAAAAAAGCACATGTTTCAAGTAAAACTCTCAGAGATACATTATTTCAGGCATTATTGGCCATTTTTCATGTGTGGTTTAGAAGTTATGTTTAAATAACTGTAATATTGAGTGTTACAGTATAGAGTCATATTGAATAAAACATCATTTTTGATTTGCAAACCATATAAAAATAACTGTTCCTAGTAAAACTCCCATAGATTCAATTTCACATTCTTTTTTTAGACATTTTGCACGTTTGGATTAGGAATGATTTGTAATACATTTTTATTGCTTTTTTCGCATTATCTCAGGATTGTAAGTATGATACTGTCAAATTGAGTAAAACATTACTTGTTGTTTTTGCAAACCTTGCCAAATGTTTCTTTCCAGTAAAACTCTTAAAGATACATATCTTCAGGCGTTATTAGACATTTTGCATGTGTATTTTTGGAATTATGTTTCAAAAACTTTCTTATTGAGTTTGACAGTATACTGTCATAGTGAATAAAACCTAATTTCTGTATTTGTGAACCTTTCCAAAATTCTTGATTCTTGTAAAACTCACATAAATTCAATATTACAGTCTTTTTTTGGCAGAAATTATGTTTGGTTTTGGAGTTATGTCTATAAACCTTTCATATTTAGTATGACAAATATACATCTGTTTTGAATTACAAAACAACTTTATGTCTTTGCAAACCTTACAAATGATCATTTTTCTAGTACAACTGACAAAGATGAATATCTCCAGACATTATAAGCCATTTTGCATGTGTTGTTTATAAGTTATGTTTGAATACATTTTTATTGCTTTTTTCGCATTATCTCAGGATTGTAGGAACCTTACTGTCTTATTGAATAAAAAACTACTTTTTGCATTTGCAAGATTTTAAAAAGCATATGTTTCGATCAAAACTCCCGAAGATGCATTATTTCAGGCATTATTAGCCATTTTTCATGTGTGGTTTAGAAGTTATGTTTAAATAACTGTCATATTGAGTGTTACAGTATACAGTCATATTGAGTAGAACCTAATTTTTGTAGTTGCAAACCATAGAAAAACAATCTTTTTTAGTAAAACTCACATTGATTCAATATCACAGGCATTTTTAGAAATTTTGCACATTTGGATTAGGAATTATGTTGGAATACATTTTTATTGCTTTTTTCGCATTATCTCAGGATTCTAAGACTTTTATTGTTATACTGAGTAAAAAACTACTTTGTCCATTTTCAAAATTTAAAAAAGCACATGTTTCAAGTAAAACTCTCAGAGATACATTATTTCAGGCATTATTGGCCATTTTTCATGTGTGGTTTAGAAGTTATGTTTAAATAACTGTAATATTGAGTGTTACAGTATAGAGTCATATTGAATAAAACATCATTTTTGATTTGCAAACCATATAAAAATAACTGTTCCTAGTAAAACTCCCATAGATTCAATTTCACATTCTTTTTTAGACATTTTGCACGTTTGGATTAGGAATGATTTGTAATACATTTTTATTGCTTTTTTCGCATTATCTCAGGATTGTAAGTATGATACTGTCAAATTGAGTAAAACATTACTTGTTGTTTTTGCAAACCTTGCCAAATGTTTCTTTCCAGTAAAACTCTTAAAGATACATATCTTCAGGCGTTATTAGACATTTTGCATGTGTATTTTTGGAATTATGTTTCAAAAACTTTCTTATTGAGTTTGACAGTATACTGTCATAGTGAATAAAACCTAATTTCTGTATTTGTGAACCTTTCCAAAATTCTTGATTCTTGTAAAACTCACATAAATTCAATATTACAGTCTTTTTTTGACAGAAATTATGTTTGGTTTTGGAGTTATGTCTATAAACCTTTCATATTTAGTATGACAAATATACATCTGTTTTGAATTACAAAACAACTTTATGTCTTTGCAAACCTTACAAATGATCATTTTTCTAGTACAACTGACAAAGATGAATATTTCCAGACATTATAAGCCATTTTGCATGTGTTGTTTATAAGTTATGTTTGAATACATTTTTATTGATTTTTTCGCATTATCTCAGGATTGTAGGAACCTTACTGTCTTATTGAATAAAAAACTACTTTTTGCATTTGCAAGATTTTAAAAAGCATATGTTTCGATCAAAACTCCCGAAGATGCATTATTTCAGGCATTATTAGCCATTTTTCATGTGTGGTTTAGAAGTTATGTTTAAATAACTGTCATATTGAGTGTTACAGTATACAGTCATATTGAGTAGAACCTAATTTTTGTAGTTGCAAACCATAGAAAAACAATCTTTTTTAGTAAAACTCACATTGATTCAATATCACAGGCATTTTTAGAAATTTTGCACATTTGGATTAGGAATTATGTTGGAATACATTTTTATTGCTTTTTTCGCATTATCTCAGGATTCTAAGACTTTTATTGTTATACTGAGTAAAAAACTACTTTGTCCATTTTCAAAATTTAAAAAAGCACATGTTTCAAGTAAAAATCTTAGAGATACATTATTTCAGGCATTATTGGCCATTTTTCATGTGTGGTTTAGAAGTTATGTTTAAATAACTGTAATATTGAGTGTTACAGTATAGAGTCATATTGAATAAAACATCATTTTTGATTTGCAAACCATATAAAAATAACTGTTCCTAGTAAAACTCCCATGATTCAATTTCACATTCTTTTTTAGACATTTTGCACGTTTGGATTAGGAATGATTTGTAATACATTTTTATTGCTTTTTTCGCATTATCTCAGGATTGTAAGTATGATACTGTCAAATTGAGTAAAACATTACTTGTTGTTTTTGCAAACCTTGCCAAATGTTTCTTTCCAGTAAAACTCTTAAAGATACATATCTTCAGGCGTTATTAGACATTTTGCATGTGTATTTTTGGAATTATGTTTCAAAAACTTTCTTATTGAGTTTGACAGTATACTGTCATAGTGAATAAAACCTAATTTCTGTATTTGTGAACCTTTCCAAAATTCTTGATTCTTGTAAAACTCACATAAATTCAATATTACAGTCTTTTTTTGACAGAAATTATGTTTGGTTTTGGAGTTATGTCTATAAACCTTTCATATTTAGTATGACAAATATACATCTGTTTTGAATTATAAAACAACTTTATGTCTTTGCAAACCTTACAAATGATCATTTTTCTAGTACAACTGACAAAGATGAATATCTCCAGACATTATAAGCCATTTTGCATGTGTTGTTTATAAGTTATGTTTGAATACATTTTTATTGATTTTTTCGCATTATCTCAGGATTGTAGGAACCTTACTGTCTTATTGAATAAAAAACTACTTTTTGCATTTGCAAGATTTTAAAAAGCATATGTTTCGATCAAAACTCCCGAAGATGCATTATTTCAGGCATTATTAGCCATTTTTCATGTGTGGTTTAGAAGTTATGTTTAAATAACTGTCATATTGAGTGTTACAGTATACAGTCATATTGAGTAGAACCCAATTTTTGTAGTTGCAAACCATAGAAAAACAATCTTTTTTAGTAAAACTCACATTGATTCAATATCACAGGCATTTTTAGAAATTTTGCACATTTGGATTAGGAATTATGTTGGAATACATTTTTATTGCTTTTTTCGCATTATCTCAGGATTCTAAGAACTTTATTGTTATACTGAGTAAAAAACTACTTTGTCCATTTTCAAAATTTAAAAAAGCACATGTTTCAAGTAAAACTCTCAGAGATACATTATTTCAGGCATTATTGGCCATTTTTCATGTGTGGTTTAGAAGTTATGTTTAAATAACTGTAATATTGAGTGTTACAGTATAGAGTCATATTGAATAAAACATCATTTTTGATTTGCAAACCATATAAAAATAACTGTTCCTAGTAAAACTCCCATTGATTCAATTTCACATTCTTTTTTAGACATTTTGCACGTTTGGATTAGGAATGATTTGTAATACATTTTTATTGCTTTTTTCGCATTATCTCAGGATTGTAAGTATGATACTGTCAAATTGAGTAAAACATTACTTGTTGTTTTTGCAAACCTTGCCAAATGTTTCTTTCCAGTAAAACTCTTAAAGATACATATCTTCAGGCGTTATTAGACATTTTGCATGTGTATTTTTGGAATTATGTTTCAAAAACCTTCTTATTGAGTTTGACAGTATACTGTCATAGTGAATAAAACCTAATTTCTGTATTTGTGAACCTTTCCAAAATTCTTGATTCTTGTAAAACTCACATAAATTCAATATTACAGTCTTTTTTTGACAGAAATTATGTTTGGTTTTGGAGTTATGTCTATAAACCTTTCATATTTAGTATGACAAATATACATCTGTTTTGAATTACAAAACAACTTTATGTCTTTGCAAACCTTACAAATGATCATTTTTCTAGTACAACTGACAAAGATGAATATCTCCAGACATTATAAGCCATTTTGCATGTGTTTTTATAAGTTATGTTTGAATACATTTTTATTGATTTTTTCGCATTATCTCAGGATTGTAGGAAGCTTACTGTCTTATTGAATAAAAAACTACTTTTTGCATTTGCAAGATTTTAAAAAGCATATGTTTCGATCAAAACTCCCGATGATGCATTATTTCAGGCATTATTAGCCATTTTCCATGTGTGGTTTAGAAGTTATGTTTAAATAACTGTCATATTGAGTGTTACAGTATACAGTCATATTGAGTAGAACCTAATTTTTGTAGTTGCAAACCATAGAAAAACAATCTTTTTTAGTAAAACTCACATTGATTCAATATCACAGGCATTTTTAGAAATTTTGCACATTTGGATTAGGAATTATGTTGGAATACATTTTTATTGCTTTTTTCGCATTATCTCAGGATTCTAAGAACTTTATTGTTATACTGAGTAAAAAACTACTTTGTCCATTTTCAAAATTTAAAAAAGCACATGTTTCAAGTAAAACTCTCAGAGATACATTATTTCAGGCATTATTGGCCATTTTTCATGTGTGGTTTAGAAGTTATATTTAAATAACTGTAATATTGAGTGTTACAGTATAGTCATATTGAATAAAACATCATTTTTGATTTGCAAACCATATAAAAATAACTGTTCCTAGTAAAACTCCCATAGATTCAATTTCACATTCTTTTTTAGACATTTTGCACGTTTGGATTAGGAATGATTTGTAATACATTTTTATTGCTTTTTTCGCATTATCTCAGGATTGTAAGTATGATACTGTCAAATTGAGTAAAACATTACTTGTTTTTGCAAACCCTGCCAAATGTTTCTTTCCAGTAAAACTCTTAAAGATACATATCTTCAGGCGTTATTAGACATTTTGCATGTGTATTTTTGGAATTATGTTTCAAAAACTTTCTTATTGAGTTTGACAGTATACTGTCATAGTGAATAAAACCTAATTTCTGTATTTGTGAACCTTTCCAAAATTCTTGATTCTTGTAAAACTCACATAAATTCAATATTACAGTCTTTTTTTGACAGAAATGATGTTTGGTTTTGGAGTTATGTCTATAAACCTTTCATATTTAGTATGACAAACATACATCTGTTTTGAATTACAAAACAACTTTATGTCTTTGCAAACCTTACAAATGATCATTTTTCTAGTACAACTGACAAAGATGAATATCTCCAGACATTATAAGCCATTTTGCATGTGTTGTTTATAAGTTATGTTTGAATACATTTTTATTGCTTTTTTCGCATTATCTCAGGATTGTAGGAACCTTACTGTCTTATTGAATAAAAAACTACTTTTTGCATTTGCAAGATTTTAAAAAGCATATGTTTCGATCAAAACTCCCGAAGATACATTATTTCAGGCATTATTAGCCATTTTCCATGTGTGGTTTAGAAGTTATGTTTAAATAACTGTCATATTGAGTGTTACAGTATACAGTCATATTGAGTAGAACCTAATTTTTGTAGTTGCAAACCATAGAAAAACATTTTTTTTAGTAAAACTCACATTGATTCAATATCACAGGCATTTTTAGAAATTTTGCACATTTGGATTAGGAATTATGTTGGAATACATTTTTATTGCTTTTTTCGCATTATCTCAGGATTCTAAGAACTTAATTGTTATACTGAGTAAAAAACTACTTTGTCCATTTTCAAAATTTAAAAAAGAACATGTTTCAAGTAAAACTCTCAGAGATACATTATTTCAAGCATTATTGGCCATTTTTCATGTGTGGTTTAGAAGTTATGTTTAAATAACTGTAATATTGAGTGTTACAGTATAGAGTCATATTGAATAAAACATCATTTTTGATTTGCAAACCATATAAAAATAACTGTTCCTAGTAAAACTCCCATAGATTCAATTTCACATTCTTTTTTAGACATTTTGCACGTTTGGATTAGGAATGATTTGTAATACATTTTTATTGCTTTTTTTGCATTATCTCAGGATTGTAAGTATGATACTGTCAAATTGAGTAAAACATTACTTGTTGTTTTTGCAAACCTTGCCAAATGTTTCTTTCCAGTAAAACTCTTAAAGACACATATCTTCAGGCGTTATTAGACATTTTGCATGTGTATTTTTGGAATTATGTTTCAAAAACTTTCTTATTGAGTTTGACAGTATACTGTCATAGTGAATAAAACCTAATTTCTGTATTTGTGAACCTTTCCAAAATACTTGATTCTTGTAAAACTCACATAAATACAATATCACAGGCTTTTTTTGACAGAAATTATGTTTGGTTTTGGAGTTATGTCTATAAACCTTTCATATTTAGTATGACAAATATACATCTGTTTTGAATTACAAAACAACTTTATGTCTTTGCAAACCTTACAAATGATCATTTTTCTAGTACAACTGACAAAGATGAATATCTCCAGACATTATAAGCCATTTTGCATGTGTTGTTTATAAGTTATGTTTGAATACATTTTTATTGCTTTTTTCGCATTATCTCAGGATTGTAGGAACCTTACTGTCTTATTGAATAAAAAACTACTTTTTGCATTTGCAAGATTTTAAAAAGCATATGTTTCGATCAAAACTCCCGAAGATGCATTATTTCAGGCATTATTAGCCATTTTTCATGTGTGGTTTAGAAGTTGTGTTTAAATAACTGTCATATTGAGTGTTACAGTATACAGTCATATTGAGTAGAACCTAATTTTTGTAGTTGCAAACCATAGAAAAACAATCCTTTTTAGTAAAACTCACATTGATTCAATATCACAGGCATTTTTAGAAATTTTGCACATTTGGATTAGGAATTATGTTGGAATACATTTTTATTGCTTTTTTCGCATTATCTCAGGATTCTAAGAACTTTATTGTTATACTGAGTAAAAAACTACTTTGTCCATTTTCAAAATTTAAAAAAGCACATGTTTCAAGTAAAAATCTTAGAGATACATTATTTCAGGCATTATTGGCCATTTTTCATGTGTGGTTTAGAAGTTATGTTTAAATAACTGTAATATTGAGTGTTACAGTATAGAGTCATATTGAATAAAACATCATTTTTGATTTGCAAACCATATAAAAATAACTGTTCCTAGTAAAACTCCCATAGATTCAATTTCACATTCTTTTTTAGACATTTTGCACGTTTGGATTAGGAATGATTTGTAATACATTTTTATTGCTTTTTTCGCATTATCTCAGGATTGTAAGTATGATACTGTCAAATTGAGTAAAACATTACTTGTTGTTTTTGCAAACCTTGCCAAATGTTTCTTTCCAGTAAAACTCTTAAAGATACATATCTTCAGGCGTTATTAGACATTTTGCATGTGTATTTTTGGAATTATGTTTCAAAAACTTTCTTATTGAGTTTGACAGTATACTGTCATAGTGAATAAAACCTAATTTCTGTATTTGTGAACCTTTCCAAAATTCTTGATTCTTGTAAAACTCACATAAATTCAATATTACAGTCTTTTTTTGACAGAAATTATGTTTGGTTTTGGAGTTATGTCTATAAACCTTTCATATTTAGTATGACAAATATACATCCGTTTTGAATTACAAAACAACTTTATGTCTTTGCAAACCTTACAAATGACAATTTTTCTAGTACAACTGACAAAGATGAATATCTCCAGACATTATAAGCCATTTTGCATGTGTTGTTTATAAGTTATGTTTGAATACATTTTTATTGCTTTTTTCGCAATATCTCAGGATTGTAGGAACCTTACTGTCTTATTGAATAAAAAACTACTTTTTGCATTTGCAAGTTTTTAAAAAGCATATGTTTCGATCAAAACTCCCGAAGATGCATTATTTCAGGCATTATTAGCGATTTTTCATGTGTGGTTTAGAAGTTATGTTTAAATAACTGTCATATTGAGTGTTACAGTATACAGTCATATTGAGTAGAACCTAATTTTTGTAGTTGCAAACCATAGAAAAACAATCTTTTTTAGTAAAACTCACATTGATTCAATATCACAGGCATTTTTAGAAATTTTGCACATTTGGATTAGGAATTATGTTGGAATACATTTTTATTGCTTTTTTCGCATTATCTCAGGATTCTAAGAACTTTATTGTTATACTGAGTAAAAAACTACTTTGTCCATTTTCAAAATTTAAAAAAGCACATGTTTCAAGTAAAACTCTCAGAGATACATTATTTCAGGCATTATTGGCCATTTTTCATGTGTTGTTTATAAGTTATGTTTGAATACATTTTTATTGCTTTTTTCGCATTATCTCAGGATTGTAGGAACCTTACTGTCTTATTGAATAAAAAACTACTTTTTGCATTTGCAAGATTTTAAAAAGCATATGTTTCGATCAAAACTCCCGAAGATGCATTATTTCAGGCATTATTAGCCATTTTTCATGTGTGGTTTAGAAGTTGTGTTTAAATAACTGTCATATTGAGTGTTACAGTATACAGTCATATTGAGTAGAACCTAATTTTTGTAGTTGCAAACCATAGAAAAACAATCCTTTTTAGTAAAACTCACATTGATTCAATATCACAGGCATTTTTAGAAATTTTGCACATTTGGATTAGGAATTATGTTGGAATACATTTTTATTGCTTTTTTCGCATTATCTCAGGATTCTAAGAACTTTATTGTTATACTGAGTAAAAAACTACTTTGTCCATTTTCAAAATTTAAAAAAGCACATGTTTCAAGTAAAAATCTTAGAGATACATTATTTCAGGCATTATTGGCCATTTTTCATGTGTGGTTTAGAAGTTATGTTTAAATAACTGTAATATTGAGTGTTACAGTATAGAGTCATATTGAATAAAACATCATTTTTGATTTGCAAACCATATAAAAATAACTGTTCCTAGTAAAACTCCCATAGATTCAATTTCACATTCTTTTTTAGACATTTTGCACGTTTGGATTAGGAATGATTTGTAATACATTTTTATTGTTTTTTTCGCATTATCTCAGGATTGTAAGTATGATACTGTCAAATTGAGTAAAACATTACTTGTTGTTTTTGCAAACCTTGCCAAATGTTTCTTTCCAGTAAAACTCTTAAAGATACATATCTTCAGGCGTTATTAGACATTTTGCATGTGTATTTTTGGAATTATGTTTCAAAAACTTTCTTATTGAGTTTGACAGTATACTGTCATAGTGAATAAAACCTAATTTCTGTATTTGTGAACCTTTCCAAAATTCTTGATTCTTGTAAAACTCACATAAATTCAATATTACAGTCTTTTTTTGACAGAAATTATGTTTGGTTTTGGAGTTATGTCTATAAACCTTTCATATTTAGTATGACAAATATACATCCGTTTTGAATTACAAAACAACTTTATGTCTTTGCAAACCTTACAAATGATAATTTTTCTAGTACAACTGACAAAGATGAATATCTCCAGACATTATAAGCCATTTTGCATGTGTTGTTTATAAGTTATGTTTGAATACATTTTTATTGCTTTTTTCGCATTATCTCAGGATTGTAGGAACCTTACTGTCTTATTGAATAAAAAACTACTTTTTGCATTTGCAAGTTTTTAAAAAGCATATGTTTCGATCAAAACTCCCGAAGATGCATTATTTCAGGCATTATTAGCGATTTTTCATGTGTGGTTTAGAAGTTATGTTTAAATAACTGTCATATTGAGTGTTACAGTATACAGTCATATTGAGTAGAACCTAATTTTTGTAGTTGCAAACCATAGAAAAACAATCTTTTTTAGTAAAACTCACATTGATTCAATATCACAGGCATTTTTAGAAATTTTGCACATTTGGATTAGGAATTATGTTGGAATACATTTTTATTGCTTTTTTCGCATTATCTCAGGATTCTAAGAACTTTATTGTTATACTGAGTAAAAAACTACTTTGTCCATTTTCAAAATTTAAAAAAGCACATGTTTCAAGTAAAACTCTCAGAGATACATTATTTCAGGCATTATTGGCCATTTTTCATGTGTGGTTTAGAAGTTATGTTTAAATAACTGTAATATTGAGTGTTACAGTATAGAGTCATATTGAATAAAACATCATTTTTGATTTGCAAACCATATAAAAATAACTGTTCCTAGTAAAACTCCCATAGATTCAATTTCACATTCTTTTTTTAGACATTTTGCACGTTTGGATTAGGAATGATTTGTAATACATTTTTATTGCTTTTTTCGCATTATCTCAGGATTGTAAGTATGATACTGTCAAATTGAGTAAAACATTACTTGTTGTTTTTGCAAACCTTGCCAAATGTTTCTTTCCAGTAAAACTCTTAAAGATACATATCTTCAGGCGTTATTAGACATTTTGCATGTGTATTTTTGGAATTATGTTTCAAAAACTTTCTTATTGAGTTTGACAGTATACTGTCATAGTGAATAAAACCTAATTTCTGTATTTGTGAACCTTTCCAAAATTCTTGATTCTTGTAAAACTCACATAAATTCAATATTACAGTCTTTTTTTGACAGAAATTATGTTTGGTTTTGGAGTTATGTCTATAAACCTTTCATATTTAGTATGACAAATATACATCTGTTTTGAATTACAAAACAACTTTATGTCTTTGCAAACCTTACAAATGATCATTTTTCTAGTACAACTGACAAAGATGAATATCTCCAGACATTATAAGCCATTTTGCATGTGTTGTTTATAAGTTATGTTTGAATACATTTTTATTGCTTTTTTCGCATTATCTCAGGATTGTAGGAACCTTACTGTCTTATTGAATAAAAAACTACTTTTTGCATTTGCAAGATTTTAAAAAGCATATGTTTCGATCAAAACTCCCGAAGATGCATTATTTCAGGCATTATTAGCCATTTTTCATGTGTGGTTTAGAAGTTATGTTTAAATAACTGTCATATTGAGTGTTACAGTATACAGTCATATTGAGTAGAACCTAATTTTTGTAGTTGCAAACCATAGAAAAACAATCTTTTTTAGTAAAACTCACATTGATTCAATATCACAGGCATTTTTAGAAATTTTGCACATTTGGATTAGGAATTATGTTGGAATACATTTTTATTGCTTTTTTCGCATTATCTCAGGATTCTAAGACTTTTATTGTTATACTGAGTAAAAAACTACTTTGTCCATTTTCAAAATTTAAAAAAGCACATGTTTCAAGTAAAACTCTCAGAGATACATTATTTCAGGCATTATTGGCCATTTTCATGTGTGGTTTAGAAGTTATGTTTAAATAACTGTAGTATTGAGTGTTACAGTATAGAGTCATATTGAATAAAACATCATTTTTGATTTGCAAACCATATAAAAATAACTGTTCCTAGTAAAACTCCCATAGATTCAATTTCACATTCTTTTTTAGACATTTTGCACGTTTGGATTAGGAATGATTTGTAATACATTTTTATTGCTTTTTTCGCATTATCTCAGGATTGTAAGTATAATACTGTCAAATTGAGTAAAACATTACTTGTTGTTTTTGCAAACCTTGCCAAATGTTTCTTTCCAGTAAAACTCTTAAAGATACATATCTTCAGGCGTTATTAGACATTTTGCATGTGTATTTTTGGAATTATGTTTCAAAAACTTTCTTATTGAGTTTGACAGTATACTGTCATAGTGAATAAAACATAATTTCTGTATTTGTGAACCTTTCCAAAATTCTTGATTCTTGTAAAACTCACATAAATTCAATATTACAGTCTTTTTTTGACAGAAATTATGTTTGGTTTTGGAGTTATGTCTATAAATCTTTCATATTTAGTATGACAAATATACATCTGTTTTGAATTACAAAACAACATTATGTCTTTGCAAACCTTACAAATGATCATTTTTCTAGTACAAGTGACAAAGATGAATATCTCCAGACATTATAAGCCATTTTGCATGTGTTGTTTATAAGTTATGTTTGAATACATTTTTATTGCTTTTTTCGCATTATCTCAGGATTGTAGGAAGCTTACTGTCTTATTGAATAAAAAACTACTTTTTGCATTTGCAAGATTTTAAAAAGCATATGTTTCGATCAAAACTCCCGAAGATGCATTATTTCAGGCATTATTAGCCATTTTTCATGTGTGGTTTAGAAGTTATGTTTAAATAACTGTCATATTGAGTGTTACAGTATACAGTCATATTGAGTAGAACCTAATTTTTGTAGTTGCAAACCATAGAAAAACAATCTTTTTTAGTAAAACTCACATTGATTCAATATCACAGGCATTTTTAGAAATGTTGAACATTTGGATTAGGACTTATGTTGGAATACATTTTTATTGCTTTTTTCGCATTATCTCAGGATTCTAAGAACTTTATTGTTATACTGAGTAAAAAACTACTTTGTCCATTTTCAAAATTTAAAAAAGCACATGTTTCAAGTAAAACTCTCAGAGATACATTATTTCAGGCATTATTGGCCATTTTTCATGTGTGGTTTAGAAGTTATGTTTAAATAACTGTAATATTGAGTGTTACAGTATAGAGTCATATTGAATAAAACATCATTTTTGATTTGCAAACCATATAAAAATAACTGTTCCTAGTAAAACTCCCATAGATTCAATTTCACATTCTTTTTTAGACATTTTGCACGTTTGGATTAGGAATGATTTGTAATACATTTTTATTGCTTTTTTCGCATTATCTCAGGATTGTAAGTATGATACTGTCAAATTGAGTAAAACATTACTTGTTGTTTTTGCAAACCTTGCCAAATGTTTCTTTCCAGTAAAACTCTTAAAGATACATATCTTCAGGCGTTATTAGACATTTTGCATGTGTATTTTTGGAATTATGTTTCAAAAACTTTCTTATTGAGTTTGACAGTATACTGTCATCGTGAATAAAACCTAATTTCTGTATTTGTGAACCTTTCCAAAATTCTTGATTCTTGTAAAACTCACATGAATTCAATATTACAGTCTTTTTTTGACAGAAATTATGTTTGGTTTTGGAGTTATGTCTTAAACCTTTCATATTTAGTAAGACAAACATACATCTGTTTTGAATTACAAAACAACTTTATGTCTTTGCAAACCTTACAAATGATCATTTTTCTAGTACAACTGACAAAGATGAATATCTCCAGACATTATAAGCCATTTTGCATGTGTTGTTTATAAGTTATGTTTGAATACATTTTTATTGCTTTTTTCGCATTATCTCAGGATTGTAGGAACCTTACTGTCTTATTGAATAAAAAACTACTTTTTGCATTTGCAAGATTTTAAAAAGCATATGTTTCGATCAAAACTCCCGAAGATGCATTATTTCAGGCATTATTAGCCATTTTTCATGTGTGGTTTAGAAGTTATGTTTAAATAACTGTCATATTGAGTGTTACAGTATACAGTCATATTGAGTAGAACCTAATTTTTGTAGTTGCAAACCATAGAAAACAATCTTTTTTAGTAAAACTCACAATGATTCAATATCACAGGCATTTTTAGAAATTTTGCACATTTGGATTAGGAATTATGTTGGAATACATTTTTATTGCTTTTTTCGCATTATCTCAGGATTCTAAGAACTTTATTGTTATACTGAGTAAAAAACTACTTTGTCCATTTTCAAAATTTAAAAAAGCACATGTTTCAAGTAAAACTCTCAGAGATACATTATTTCAGGCATTATTGGCCATTGTTCATGTGTGGTTTAGAAGTTATGTTTAAATAACTGTAATATTGAGTGTTACAGTATAGAGTCATATTGAATAAAACATCATTTTTGATTTGCAAACCATATAAAAATAACTGTTCCTAGTAAAACTCCCATAGATTCAATTTCACATTCTTTTTTAGACATTTTGCACGTTTGGATTAGGAATGATTTGTAATACATTTTTATTGCTTTTTTCGCATTATCTCAGGATTGTAAGTATGATACTGTCAAATGGAGTAAAACATTACTTGTTGTTTTTGCAAACCTTGCCAAATGTTTCTTTCCAGTAAAACTCTTAAAGATACATATCTTCAGGCGTTATTAGACATTTTGCATGTGTATTTTTGGAATTATGTTTCAAAAACTTTCTTATTGAGTTTGACAGTATACTGTCATCGTGAATAAAACCTAATTTCTGTATTTGTGAACCTTTCCAAAATTCTTGATTCTTGTAAAACTCACATAAATTCAATATTACAGTCTTTTTTTGACAGAAATTATGTTTGGTTTTGGAGTTATGTCTTAAACCTTTCATATTTAGTATGACAAACATACATCTGTTTTGAATTACAAAACAACTTTATGTCTTTGCAAACCTTACAAATGATCATTTTTCTAGTACAACTGACAAAGATGAATATCTCCAGACATTATAAGCCATTTTGCATGTGTTGTTTATAAGTTATGTTTGAATACATTTTTATTGCTTTTTTCGCATTATCTCAGGATTGTAGGAACCTTACTGTCTTATTGAATAAAAAACTACTTTTTGCATTTGCAAGATTTCAAAAAGCATATGTTTCGATCAAAACTCCCGAAGATGCATTATTTCAGGCATTATTAGCCATTTTTCATGTGTGGTTTAGAAGTTATGTTTAAATAACTGTCATATTGAGTGTTACAGTACACAGTCATATTGAGTAGAACCTAATTTTTGTAGTTGCAAACCATAGAAAAACAATCTTTTTTAGTAAAACTCACAATGATTCAATATCACAGGCATTTTTAGAAATTTTGCACATTTGGATTAGGAATTATGTTGGAATACATTTTTATTGCTTTTTTCGCATTATCTCAGGATTCTAAGAACTTTATTGTTATACTGAGTAAAAAACTACTTTGTCCATTTTCAAAATTTAAAAAAGCACATGTTTCAAGTAAAACTCTCAGAGATACATTATTTCAGGCATTATTGGCCATTTTTCATGTGTGGTTTAGAAGTTATGTTTAAATAACTGTAATATTGAGTGTTACAGTATAGAGTCATATTGAATAAAACATCATTTTTGATTTGCAAACCATATAAAAATAACTGTTCCTAGTAAAACTCCCATAGATTCAATTTCACATTCTTTTTTAGACATTTTGCACGTTTGGATTAGGAATGATGTGTAATACATTTTTATTGCTTTTTTCGCATTATCTCAGGATTGTAAGTATGATACTGTCAAATGGAGTAAAACATTACTTGTTGTTTTTGCAAACCTTGCCAAATGTTTCTTTCCAGTAAAACTCTTAAAGATACATATCTTCAGGCGTTATTAGACATTTTGCATGTGTATTTTTGGAATTATGTTTCAAAAACTTTCTTATTGAGTTTGACAGTATACTGTCATCGTGAATAAAACCTAATTTCTGTATTTGTGAACCTTTCCAAAATTCTTGATTCTTGAAAAACTCACATAAATTCAATATTACAGTCTTTTTTTGACAGAAATTATGTTTGGTTTTGGAGTTATGTCTTAAACCTTTCATATTTAGTATGACAAACATACATCTGTTTTCAATTACAAAACAACTTTATGTCTTTGCAAACCTTACAAATGATCATTTTTCTAGTACAACTGACAAAGATGAATATCTCCAGACATTATAAGCCATTTTGCATGTGTTGTTTATAAGTTATGTTTGAATACATTTTTATTGCTTTTTTCGCATTATCTCAGGATTGTAGGAACCTTACTGTCTTATTGAATAAAAAACTACTTTTTGCATTTGCAAGATTTTAAAAAGCATATGTTTCGATCAAAACTCCCGAAGATGCATTATTTCAGGCATTATTAGCCATTTTTCATGTGTGGTTTAGAAGTTATGTTTAAATAACTGTCATATTGAGTGTTACAGTATACAGTCATATTGAGTTGAACCTAATTTTTGTAGTTGCAAACCATAGAAAAACAATCTTTTTTAGTAAAACTCACAATGATTCAATATCACAGGCATTTTTAGAAATTTTGCACATTTGGATTAGGAATTATGTTGGAATACATTTTTATTGCTTTTTTCGCATTATCTCAGGATTCTAAGAACTTTATTGTTATACTGAGTAAAAAACTACTTTGTCCATTTTCAAAATTTAAAAAAGCACATGTTTCAAGTAAAACTCTCAGAGATACATTATTTCAGGCATTATTGGCCATTTTTCATGTGTGGTTTAGAAGTTATGTTTAAATAACTGTAATATTGAGTGTTACAGTATAGAGTCATATTGAATAAAACATCATTTTTGATTTGCAAACCATATAAAAATAACTGTTCCTAGTAAAACTCCCATAGATTCAATTTCACATTCTTTTTTAGACATTTTGCAAGTTTGGATTAGGAATGATTTGTAATACATTTTTATTGCTTTTTTCGCATTATCTCAGGATTGTAAGTATGATACTGTCAAATTGAGTAAAACATTACTTGTTGTTTTTGCAAACCTTGCCAAATGTTTCTTTCCAGTAAAACTCTTAAAGATACATATCTTCAGGCGTTATTAGACATTTTGCATGTGTATTTTTGGAATTATGTTTCAAAAACGTTCTTATTGAGTTTGACAGTATACTGTCATAGTGAATAAAACCTAATTTCTGTATTTGTGAACCTTTCCAAAATACTTGATTCTTGTAAAACTCACATAAATACAATATCACAGGCTTTTTTTGACAGAAATTATGTTTGGTTTTGGAGTTATGTCTATAAACCTTTCATATTTAGTATGACAAATATACATCTGTTTTGAATTACAAAACAACTTTATGTCTTTGCATACCTTACAAATGATCATTTTTCTAGTACAACTGACAAAGATGAATATCTCCTGACATTATAAGCCATTTTGCATGTGTTGTTTATAAGTTATGTTTGAATACATTTTTGTTGCTTTTTTCGCATTATCTCAGGATTGTAGGAACCTTACTGTCTTATTGAATAAAAAACTACTTTTTGCATTTGCAAGATTTTAAAAAGCATATGTTTCGATCAAAACTCCCGAAGATGCATTATTTCAGGCATTATTAGCCATTTTTCATGTGTGGTTTAGAAGTTGTGTTTAAATAACTGTCATATTGAGTGTTACAGTATACAGTCATATTGAGTAGAACCTAATTTTTGTAGTTGCAAACCATAGAAAAACAATCTTTTTTAGTAAAACTCACATTGATTCAATATCACAGGCATTTTTAGAAATTTTGCACATTTGGATTAGGAATTATGTTGGAATACATTTTTATTGCTTTTTTCGCATTATCTCAGGATTCTAAGAACTTTATTGTTATACTGAGTAAAAAACTACTTTGTCCATTTTCAAAATTTAAAAAAGCACATGTTTCAAGTAAAACTCTCAGAGATACATTATTTCAGGCATTATTGGCCATTTTTCATGTTTGGTGTAGAAGTTATGTTTAAATAACTGTAATATTGAGTGTTACAGTATAGAGTCATATTGAATAAAACATCATTTTTGATTTGCAAACCATATAAAAATAACTGTTCCTAGTAAAACTCCCATTGATTCAATTTCACATTCTTTTTTAGACATTTTGCACGTTTGGATTAGGAATGATTTGTAATACATTTTTATTGCTTTTTTCGCATTATCTCAGGATTGTAAGTATGATACTGTCAAATTGAGTAAAACATTACTTGTTGTTTTTGCAAACCTTGCCAAATGTTTCTTTCCAGTAAAACTCTTAAAGATACATATCTTCAGGCGTTATTAGACATTTTGCATGTGTATTTTTGGAATTATGTTTCAAAAACTTTCTTATTGAGTTTGACAGTATACTGTCATAGTGAATAAAACCTAATTTCTGTATTTGTGAACCTTTCCAAAATACTTGATTCTTGTAAAACTCACATAAATACAATATCACAGGCTTTTTTTGACAGAAATTATGTTTGGTTTTGGAGTTATGTCTATAAACCTTTCATATTTAGTATGACAAATATACATCTGTTTTGAATTACAAAACAACTTTATGTCTTTGCAAACCTTACAAATGATCATTTTTCTAGTACAACTGACAAAGATGAATATCTCCAGACATTATAAGCCATTTTGCATGTGTTGTTTATAAGTTATGTTTGAATACATTTTTATTGCTTTTTTCGCATTATCTCAGGATTGTAGGAACCTTACTGTCTTATTGAATAAAAAACTACTTTTTGCATTTGCAAGATTTTAAAAAGCATATGTTTCGATCAAAACTCCCGAAGATGCATTATTTCAGGCATTATTAGCCATTTTTCATGTGTGGTTTAGAAGTTATGTTTAAATAACTGTCATATTGAGTGTTACAGTATACAGTCATATTGAGTAGAACCTAATTTTTGTAGTTGCAAACCATAGAAAAACAATATTTTTTAGTAAAACTCACATTGATTCAATATCACAGGCATTTTTAGAAATTTTGCACATTTGGATTAGGAATTATGTTGGAATACATTTTTATTGCTTTTTTCGCATTATCTCAGGATTCTAAGAACTTTATTGTTATACTGAGTAAAAAACTACTTTGTCCATTTTCAAAATTTAAAAAAGCACATGTTTCAAGTAAAACTCTCAGAGATACATTATTTCAGGCATTATTGGCCATTTTTCATGTGTGGTTTAGAAGTTATGTTTAAATAACTGTAATATTGAGTGTTACAGTATAGAGTCATATTGAATAAAACATCATTTTTGATTTGCAAACCATATAAAAATAACTGTTCCTAGTAAAACTCCCATAGATTCAATTTCACATTCTTTTTTAGACATTTCGCACGTTTGGATTAGGAATGATTTGTAATACATTTTTATTGCTTTTTTCGCATTATCTCAGGATTGTAAGTATGATACTGTCAAATGGAGTAAAACATTACTTGTTGTTTTTGCAAACCTTGCCAAATGTTTCTTTCCAGTAAAACTCTTAAAGATACATATCTTCAGGCGTTATTAGACATTTTGCATGTGTATTTTTGGAATTATGTTTCAAAAACTTTCTTATTGAGTTTGACAGTATACTGTCATCGTGAATAAAACCTAATTTCTGTATTTGTGAACCTTTCCAAAATTCTTGATTCTTGTAAAACTCACATAAATTCAATATTACAGTCTTTTTTTGACAGAAATTATGTTTGGTTTTGGAGTTATGTCTTAAACCTTTCATATTTAGTATGACAAACATACATCTGTTTTGAATTACAAAACAACTTTATGTCTTTGCAAACCTTACAAATGATCATTTTTCTAGTACAACTGACAAAGATGAATATCTCCAGACATTATAAGCCATTTTGCATGTGTTGTTTATAAGTTATGTTTGAATACATTTTTATTGCTTTTTTCGCATTATCTCAGGATTGTAGGAACCTTACTGTCTTATTGAATAAAAAACTACTTTTTGCATTTGCAAGATTTTAAAAAGCATATGTTTCGATCAAAACTCCCGAAGATACATTATTTCAGGCATTATTAGCCATTTTTTATGTGTGGTTTAGAAGTTATGTTTAAATAACTGTCATATTGAGTGTTACAGTATACAGTCATATTGAGTAGAACCTAATTTTTGTAGTTGCAAACCATAGAAAAACAATCTTTTTTAGTAAAACTCACATTGATTCAATATCACAGGCATTTTTAGAAATTTTGCACATTTGGATTAGGAATTATGTTGGAATACATTTTTATTGCTTTTTTCGCATTATCTCAGGATTCTAAGAACTTTATTGTTATACTGAGTAAAAAACTACTTTGTCCATTTTCAAAATTTAAAAAAGAACATGTTTCAAGTAAAACTCTCAGAGATACACTATTTCAAGCATTATTGGCCATTTTTCATGTGTGGTTTAGAAGTTATGTTTAAATAACTGTAATATTGAGTGTTACAGTATAGAGTCATATTGAATAAAACATCATTTTTGATTTGCAAACCATATAAAAATAACTGTTCCTAGTAAAACTCCCATAGATTCAATTTCACATTCTTTTTTAGACATTTTGCACGTTTGGATTAGGAATGATTTGTAATACATTTGTATTGCTTTTTTCGCATTATCTCAGGATTGTAAGTATGATACTGTCAAATTGAGTAAAACATTACTTGTTGTTTTTGCAAACCTTGCCAAATGTTTCTTTCCAGTAAAACTCTTAAAGATACATATCTTCAGGCGTTATTAGACATTTTGCATGTGTATTTTTGGAATTATGTTTCAAAAACTTTCTTATTGAGTTTGACAGTATACTGTCATAGTGAATAAAACCTCATTTCTGTATTTGTGAACCTTTCCAAAATTCTTGATTCTTGTAAAACTCACATAAATTCAATATTACAGTCTTTTTTTGACAGAAATTATGTTTGGTTTTGGAGTTATGTCTATAAACCTTTCATATTTAGTATGACAAATATACATCTGTTTTGAATTACAAAACAACTTTATGTCTTTGCAAACCTTACAAATGATCATTTTTCTAGTAGAACTGACAAAGATGAATATCTCCAGACATTATAAGCCATTTTGCATGTGTTGTTTATAAGTTATGTTTGAATACATTTTTATTGCTTTTTTCGCATTATCTCAGGATTGTAGGAACCTTACTGTCTCATTGAATAAAATACTACTTTTTGCATTTGCAAGAATTTAAAAAGCATATGTTTCGATCAAAACTCCCGAAGATGCATTATTTCAGGCATTATTAGCCATTTTTCATGTGTGGTTTAGAAGTTATGTTTAAATAACTGTCATATTGAGTGTTACAGTATACAGTCATATTGAGTAGAACCTAATTTTTGTAGTTGCAAACCATAGAAAAACAATCTTTTTTAGTAAAACTCACATTGATTCAATATCACAGGCATTTTTAGAAATTTTGCACATTTGGATTAGGAATTATGTTGGAATACATTTTTATTGCTTTTTTCGCATTATCTCAGGATTCTAAGAACTTTATTGTTATACTGAGTAAAAAACTACTTTGTCCATTTTCAAAATTTAAAAAAGCACATGTTTCAAGTAAAACTCTCAGAGATACATTATTTCAGGCATTATTGGCCATTTTTCATGTGTGGTTTAGAAGTTATGTTTAAATAACTGTAATATTGAGTGTTACAGTATAGAGTCATATTGAATAAAACATCATTTTTGATTTGCAAACCATATAAAAATAACTGTTCCTAGTAAAACTCCCATAGATTCAATTTCACATTCTTTTTTAGACATTTTGCACGTTTGGATTAGGAATGATTTGTAATACATTTTTATTGCTTTTTTCGCATTATCTCAGGATTGTAAGTATGATACTGTCAAATGGAGTAAAACATTACTTGTTGTTTTTGCAAACCTTGCCAAATGTTTCTTTCCAGTAAAACACTTAAAGATACATATCTTCAGGCGTTATTAGACATTTTGCATGTGTATTTTTGGAATTATGTTTCAAAAACTTTCTTATTGAGTTTGACAGTATACTGTCATCGTGAATAAAACCTAATTTCTGTATTTGTGAACCTTTCCAAAATTCTTGATTCTTGTAAAACTCACATAAATTCAATATTACAGTCTTTTTTTGACGGAAATTATGTTTGGTTTTGGAGTTATGTCTTAAACCTTTCATATTTAGTATGACAAACATACATCTGTTTTGAATTACAAAACAACTTTATGTCTTTGCAAACCTTACAAATGATCATTTTTCTAGTACAACTGACAAAGATGAATATCTCCAGACATTATAAGCCATTTTGCATGTGTTGTTTATAAGTTATGTTTGAATACATTTTTATTGCTTTTTTCGCATTATCTCAGGATTGTAGGAACCTTACTGTCTTATTGAATAAAAAACTACTTTTTGCATTTGCAAGATTTTAAAAAGCATATGTTTCGATCAAAACTCCCGAAGATACATTATTTCAGGCATTATTAGCCATTTTTCATGTGTGGTTTAGAAGTTATGTTTAAATAACTGTCATATTGAGTGTTACAGTATACAGTCATATTGAGTAGAACCCAATTTTTGTAGTTGCAAACCATAGAAAAACAATCTTTTTTAGTAAAACTCACATTGATTCAATATCACAGGCATTTTTAGAAATTTTGCACATTTGGATTAGGAATTATGTTGGAATACATTTTTATTGCTTTTTTCGCATTATCTCAGGATTCTAAGAACTTTATTGTTATACTGAGTAAAAAACTACTTTGTCCATTTTCAAAATTTAAAAAAGAACATGTTTCAAGTAAAACTCTCAGAGATACACTATTTCAAGCATTATTGGCCATTTTTCATGTGTGGTTTAGAAGTTATGTTTAAATAACTGTAATATTGAGTGTTACAGTATAGAGTCATATTGAATAAAACATCATTTTTGATTTGCAAACCATATAAAAATAACTGTTCCTAGTAAAACTCCCATAGATTCAATTTCACATTCTTTTTTAGACATTTTGCACGTTTGGATTAGGAATGATTTGTAATACATTTTTATTGCTTTTTTCGCATTATCTCAGGATTGTAAGTATGATACTGTCAAATTGAGTAAAATATTACTTGTTGTTTTTGCAAACCTTGCCAAATGTTTCTTTCCAGTAAAACTCTTAAAGATACATATCTTCAGGCGTTATTAGACATTTTGCATGTGTATTTTTGGAATTATGTTTCAAAAACTTTCTTATTGAGTTTGACAGTATACTGTCATAGTGAATAAAACATAATTTCTGTATTTGTGAACCTTTCCAAAATTCTTGATTCTTGTAAAACTCACATAAATTCAATATTACAGTCTTTTTTTGACAGAAATTATGTTTGGTTTTGGAGTTATGTCTATAAACCTTTCATATTTAGTATGACAAATATACATCTGTTTTGAATTACAAAACAACTTTATGTCTTTGCAAACCTTACAAATGATCATTTTTCTAGTAGAACTGACAAAGATGAATATCTCCAGACATTATAAGCCATTTTGCATGTGTTGTTTATAAGTTATGTTTGAATACATTTTTATTGCTTTTTTCGCATTATCTCAGGATTGTAGGAAGCTTACTGTCTTATTGAATAAAAAACTACTTTTTGCATTTGCAAGATTTTAAAAAGCATATGTTTCGATCAAAACTCCCGAAGATGCATTATTTCAGGCATTATTAGCCATTTTTCATGTGTGGTTTAGAAGTTATGTTTAAATAACTGTCATATTGAGTGTTACCGTATACAGTCATATTGAGTAGAACCTCATTTTTGTAGTTGCAAACCATAGAAAAACAATCTTTTTTAGTAAAACTCACATTGATTCAATATCACAGGCATTTTTAGAAATTTTGCACATTTGGATTAGGAATTATGTTGGAATACATTTTTATTGCTTTTTTCGCATTATCTCAGGATTCTAAGAACTTTATTGTTATACTGAGTAAAAAACTACTTTGTCCATTTTCAAAATTTAAAAAAGCACATGTTTCAAGTAAAACTCTCAGAGATACATTATTTCAGGCATTATTGGCCATTTTTCATGTGTGGTTTAGAAGTTATGTTTAAATAACTGTAATATTGAGTGTTACAGTATAGAGTCATATTGAATAAAACATCATTTTTGATTTGCAAACCATATAAAAATAACTGTTCCTAGTAAAACTCCCATAGATTCAATTTCACATTCTTTTCTAGACATTTTGCACGTTTGGATTAGGAATGATTTGTAATACATTTTTATTGCTTTTTTCGCATTATCTCAGGATTGTAAGTATGATACTGTCAAATTGAGTAAAACCTTACTTGTTGTTTTTGCAAACCTTGCCAAATGTTTCTTTCCAGTAAAACTCTTAAAGATACATACCTTCAGGCGTTATTAGACATTTTGCATGTGTATTTTTGGAATTATGTTTCAAAAACTTTCTTATTGAGTTTGACAGTATACTGTCATCGTGAATAAAACCTAATTTCTGTATTTGTGAACCTTTCCAAAATTCTTGATTCTTGTAAAACTCACATAAATTCAATATTACAGTCTTTTTTTGACAGAAATTATGTTTGGTTTTGGAGTTATGTCTTAAACCTTTCATATTTAGTATGACAAACATACATCTGTTTTGAATTACAAAACAACTTTATGTCTTTGCAAACCTTACAAATGATCATTTTTCTAGTACAACTGACAAATATGAATATCTCCAGACATTATAAGCCATTTTGCATGTGTTGTTTATAAGTTATGTTTGAATACATTTTTATCGCTTTTTTCGCATTATCTCAGGATTGTAGGAACCTTACTGTCTCATTGAATAAGATACTACTTTTTGCATTTGCAAGAATTTAAAAAGCATATGTTTCGATCAAAACTCCCGAAGATGCATTATTTCAGGCATTATTAGCCATTTTTCATGTGTGGTTTAGAAGTTATGTTTAAATAACTGTCATATTGAGTGTTACAGTATACAGTCATATTGAGTAGAACCCAATTTTTGTAGTTGCAAACCATAGAAAAACAATCTTTTTTAGTAAAACTCACATTGATTCAATATCACAGGCATTTTTAGAAATTTTGCACATTTGGATTAGGAATTATGTTGGAATACATTTTTATTGCTTTTTTCGCATTATCTCAGGATTCTAAGAACTTTATTGTTATACTGAGTAAAAAACTACTTTGTCCATTTTCAAAATTTAAAAAAGAACATGTTTCAAGTAAAACTCTCAGAGATACACTATTTCAAGCATTATTGGCCATTTTTCATGTGTGGTTTAGAAGTTATGTTTAAATAACTGTAATATTGAGTGTTACAGTATAGAGTCATATTGAATAAAACATCATTTTTGATTTGCAAACCATATAAAAATAACTGTTCCTAGTAAAACTCCCATAGATTCAATTTCACATTCTTTTTTAGACATTTTGCACGTTTGGATTAGGAATGATTTGTAATACATTTTTATTGCTTTTTTCGCATTATCTCAGGATTGTAAGTATGATACTGTCAAATTGAGTAAAACATTACTTGTTGTTTTTGCAAACCTTGCCAAATGTTTCTTTCCAGTAAAACTCTTAAAGATACATATCTTCAGGCGTTATTAGACATTTTGCATGTGTATTTTTGGAATTATGTTTCAAAAACTTTCTTATTGAGTTTGACAGTATACTGTCATAGTGAATAAAACATAATTTCTGTATTTGTGAACCTTTCCAAAATTCTTGATTCTTGTAAAACTCACATAAATTCAATATTACAGTCTTTTTTTGACAGAAATTATGTTTGGTTTTGGAGTTATGTCTATAAACCTTTCATATTTAGTATGACAAATATACATCTGTTTTGAATTACAAAACAACTTTATGTCTTTGCAAACCTTACAAATGATCATTTTTCTAGTACAACTGACAAAGATGAATATCTCCAGACATTATAAGCCATTTTGCATGTGTTGTTTATAAGTTATGTTTGAATACATTTTTATTGCTTTTTTCGCATTATCTCAGGATTGTAGGAAGCTTACTGTCTTATTGAATAAAAAACTACTTTTTGCATTTGCAAGATTTTAAAAAGCATATGTTTCGATCAAAACTCCCGAAGATGCATTATTTCAGGCATTATTAGCCATTTTTCATGTGTGGTTTAGAAGTTATGTTTAAATAACTGTCATATTGAGTGTTACAGTATACAGTCATATGGAGTAGAACCTAATTTTTGTAGTTGCAAACCATAGAAAAACAATCTTTTTTAGTAAAACTCACATTGATTCAATATCACAGGCATTTTTAGAAATTTTGCACATTTGGATTAGGAATTATGTTGGAATACATTTTTATTGCTTTTTTCGCATTATCTCAGGATTCTAAGAACTTTATTGTTATACTGAGTAAAAAACTACTTTGTCCATTTTCAAAATTTAAAAAAGCACATGTTTCAAGTAAAACTCTCAGAGATACATTATTTCAGGCATTATTGGCCATTTTTCATGTGTGGTTTAGAAGTTATGTTTAAATAACTGTAATATTGAGTGTTACAGTATAGAGTCATATTGAATAAAACATCATTTTTGATTTGCAAACCATATAAAAATAACTGTTCCTAGTAAAACTCCCATAGATTCAATTTCACATTCTTTTTTAGACATTTTGCACGTTTGGATTAGGAATGATTTGTAATACATTTTTATTGCTTTTTTCGCATTATCTCAGGATTGTAAGTATGATACTGTCAAATTGAGTAAAACATTACTTGTTGTTTTTGCAAACCTTGCCAAATGTTTCTTTCCAGTAAAACTCTTAAAGATACATACCTTCAGGCGTTATTAGACATTTTGCATGTGTATTTTTGGAATTATGTTTCAAAAACTTTCTTATTGAGTTTGACAGTATACTGTCATCGTGAATAAAACCTAATTTCTGTATTTGTGAACCTTTCCAAAATTCTTGATTCTTGTAAAACTCACATAAATTCAATATTACAGTCTTTTTTTGACAGAAATTATGTTTGGTTTTGGAGTTATGTCTTAAACCTTTCATATTTAGTATGACAAACATACATCTGTTTTGAATTACAAAACAACTTTATGTCTTTGCAAACCTTACAAATGATCATTTTTCTAGTACAACTGACAAAGATGAATATCTCCAGACATTATAATCCATTTTGCATGTGTTGTTTATAAGTTATGTTTGAATACATTTTTATTGCTTTTTTCGCATTATCTCAGGATTGTAGGAACCTTACTGTCTTATTGAATAAAAAACTACTTTTTGCATTTGCAAGATTTTAAAAAGCATATGTTTCGATCAAAACTCCCGAAGATGCATTATTTCAGGCATTATTAGCCATTTTTCATGTGTGGTTTAGAAGTTATGTTTAAATAACTGTCATATTGAGTGTTACAGTATACAGTCATATTGAGTAGAACCTAATTTTTGTAGTTGCAAACCATAGAAAAACAATATTTTTTAGTAAAACTCACATTGATTCAATATCACAACATTTTTAGAAATTTTGCACATTTGGATTAGGAATTATGTTGGAATACATTTTTATTGCTTTTTTCGCATTATCTCAGGATTCTAAGAACCTTATTGTTATACTGAGTAAAAAACTACTTTGTCCAATTTCAAAATTTAAAAAAGCACATGTTTCAAGTAAAACTCTCAGAGATACATTATTTCAGGCATTATTGGCCATTTTTCATGTGTGGTTTAGAAGTTATGTTTAAATAACTGTAATATTGAGTGTTACAGTATAGAGTCATATTGAATAAAACATCATTTTTGATTTGCAAACCATATAAAAATAACTGTTCCTAGTAAAACTCCCATAGATTCAATTTCACATTCTTTTTTAGACATTTTGCACGTTTGGATTAGGAATGATTTGTAATACATTTTTATTGCTTTTTTCGCATTATCTCAGGATTGTAAGTATGATACTGTCAAATTGAGTAAAACATTACTTGTTGTTTTTGCAAACCTTGCCAAATGTTTCTTTCCAGTAAAACTCTTAAAGATACATATCTTCAGGCGTTATTAGACATTTTGCATGTGTATTTTTGGAATTATGTTTCAAAAACTTTCTTATTGAGTTTGACAGTATACTGTCATAGTGAATAAAACCTAATTTCTGTATTTGTGAACCTTTCCAAAATTCTTGATTCTTGTAAAACTCACATTAATTCAATATTACAGTCTTTTTTTGACAGAAATTATGTTTGGTTTTGGAGTTATGTCTATAAACCTTTCATATTTAGTATGACAAATATACATCTGTTTTGAATTACAAAACAACTTTATGTCTTTGCAAACCTTACAAATGATCATTTTTCTAGTACAACTGACAAAGATGAATATCTCCAGACATTATAAGCCATTTTGCATGTGTTGTTTATAAGTTATGTTTGAATACATTTTTATTGCTTTTTTTGCATTATCTCAGGATTGCAACTGACAAAGATGAATATCTCCAGACATTATAAGCCATTTTGCATGTGTTGTTTATAAGTTATGTTTGAATACATTTTTATCGCTTTTTTCGTATTATCTCAGGTTTGTAGGAACCTTACTGTCTCATTGAATAAGATACTACTTTTTGCATTTGCAAGAATTTAAAAAGCATATGTTTCGATCAAAACTCCCGAAGATGCATTATGTCAGGCATTATTAGCCATTTTTCATGTGTGGTTTAGAAGTTATGTTTAAATAACTGTCATATTGAGTGTTACAGTATACAGTCATATTGAGTAGAACCTAATTTTTGTAGTTGCAAACCATAGAAAAACAATATTTTTTAGTAAAACTCACATTGATTCAATATCACAACATTTTTAGAAATTTTGCACATTTGGATTAGGAATTATGTTGGAATACATTTTTATTGCTTTTTTCGCATTATCTCAGGATTCTAAGAACCTTATTGTTATACTGAGTAAAAAACTACTTTGTCCAATTTCAAAATTTAAAAAAGCACATGTTTCAAGTAAAACTCTCAGAGATACATTATTTCAGGCATTATTGGCCATTTTTCATGTGTGGTTTAGAAGTTATGTTTAAATAACTGTAATATTGAGTGTTACAGTATAGAGTCATATTGAATAAAACATCATTTTTGATTTGCAAACCATATAAAAATAACTGTTCCTAGTAAAACTCCCATAGATTCAAGTTCACATTCTTTTTTAGACATTTTGCACGTTTGGATTAGGAATGATTTGTAATACATTTTTATTGCTTTTTTCGCATTATCTCAGGATTGTAAGTATGATACTGTCAAATTGAGTAAAACATTACTTGTTGTTTTTGCAAACCTTGCCAAATGTTTCTTTCCAGTAAAACTCTTAAAGATACATATCTTCAGGCGTTATTAGACATTTTGCATGTGTATTTTTGGAATTATGTTTCAAAAACTTTCTTATTGAGTTTGACAGTATACTGTCATAGTGAATAAAACCTAATTTCTGTATTTGTGAACCTTTCCAAAATTCTTGATTCTTGTAAAACTCACATAAATTCAATATTACAGTCTTTTTTTGACAGAAATTATGTTTGGTTTTGGAGTTATGTCTATAAACCTTTCATATTTAGTATGACAAATATACATCTGTTTTGAATTACAAAACAACTTTATGTCTTTGCAAACCTTACAAATGATCATTTTTCTAGTACAACTGACAAAGATGAATATCTCCAGACATTATAAGCCATTTTGCATGTGTTGTTTATAAGTTATGTTTGAATACATTTTTATTGCTTTTTTCGCATTATCTCAGGATTGCAACTGACAAAGATGAAAATCTCCAGACATTATAAGCCATTTTGCATGTGTTGTTTATAAGTTATGTTTGAATACATTTTTATCGCTTTTTTCGCATTATCTCAGGTTTGTAGGAACCTTACTGTCTCATTGAATAAGATACTACTTTTTGCATTTGCAAGAATTTAAAAAGCATATGTTTCGATCAAAACTCCCGAAGATGCATTATTTCAGGCATTATTAGCCATTTTTCATGTGTGGTTTAGAAGTTATGTTTAAATAACTGTCATATTGAGTGTTACAGTATACAGTCATATTGAGTAGAACCTAATTTTTGTAGTTGCAAACCATAGAAAAACAATCTTTTTTAGTAAAACTCACATTGATTCAATATCACAGGCATTTTTAGAAATTTTGCACATTTGGATTAGGAATTATGTTGGAATACATTTTTATTGCTTTTTTCGCATTATCTCAGGATTCTAAGAACTTTATTGTTATACTGAGTAAAAAACTACTTTGTCCATTTTCAAAATTTAAAAAAGCACATGTTTCAAGTAAAACTCTCAGAGATACATTATTTCAGGCATTATTGGCCATTTTTCATGTGTGGTTTAGAAGTTATGTTTAAATAACTGTAATATTGAGTGTTACAGTATAGAGTCATATTGAATAAAACATCATTTTTGATTTGCAAACCATATAAAAATAACTGTTCCTAGTAAAACTCCCATAGATTCAATTTCAC
The DNA here is from genome assembly GCF_033978795.1 of Nerophis ophidion. Classification (NCBI taxonomy): domain Eukaryota; kingdom Metazoa; phylum Chordata; class Actinopteri; order Syngnathiformes; family Syngnathidae; genus Nerophis; species Nerophis ophidion. The sequence goes on along the minus strand of NW_026907210.1, from coordinate 26,889 downwards.
ATTCTTTTTTAGACATTTTGCACGTTTGGATTAGGAATGATTTGTAATACATTTTTATTGCTTTTTTCGCATTATCTCAGGATTGTAAGTATGATACTGTCAAATTGAGTAAAACATTACTTGTTGTTTTTGCAAACCTTGCCAAATGTTTCTTTCCAGTAAAACTCTTAAAGATACATATCTTCAGGCGTTATTAGACATTTTGCATGTGTATTTTTGGAATTATGTTTCAAAAACTTTCTTATTGAGTTTGACAGTATACTGTCATAGTGAATAAAACCTAATTTCTGTATTTGTGAACCTTTCCAAAATACTTGATTCTTGTAAAACTCACATACATTCAATATCACAGGCTTTTTTTGACAGAAATTATGTTTGGTTTTGGAGTTATGTCTATAAACCTTTCATATTTAGTATGACAAATATACATCTGTTTTGAATTACAAAACAACTTTATGTCTTTGCAAACCTTACAAATGATCATTTTTCTAGTACAACTGACAAAGATGAATATCTCCAGACATTATAAGCCATTTTGCATGTGTTGTTTATAAGTTATGTTTGAATACATTTTTATTGCTTTTTTCGCATTATCTCAGGATTGTAGGAACCTTACTGTCTTATTGAATAAAAAACTACTTTTTGCATTTGCAAGTTTTTAAAAAGCATATGTTTCGATCAAAACTCCCGAAGATGCATTATTTCAGGCATTATTAGCGATTTTTCATGTGTGGTTTAGAAGTTATGTTTAAATAACTGTCATATTGAGTGTTACAGTATACAGTCATATTGAGTAGAACCTAATTTTTGTAGTTGCAAACCATAGAAAAACAATCTTTTTTAGTAAAACTCACATTGATTCAATATCACAGGCATTTTTAGAAATTTTGCACATTTGGATTAGGAATTATGTTGGAATACATTTTTATTGCTTTTTTCGCATTATCTCAGGATTCTAAGAACTTTATTGTTATACTGAGTAAAAAACTACTTTGTCCATTTTCAAAATTTAAAAAAGCACATGTTTCAAGTAAAACTCTCAGAGATACATTATTTCAGGCATTATTGGCCATTTTTCATGTGTGGTTTAGAAGTTATGTTTAAATAACTGTAATATTGAGTGTTACAGTATAGAGTCATATTGAATAAAACATCATTTTTGATTTGCAAACCATATAAAAATAACTGTTCCTAGTAAAACTCCCATAGATTCAATTTCACATTCTTTTTTTAGACATTTTGCACGTTTGGATTAGGAATGATTTGTAATACATTTTTATTGCTTTTTTCGCATTATCTCAGGATTGTAAGTATGATACTGTCAAATTGAGTAAAACATTACTTGTTGTTTTTGCAAACCTTGCCAAATGTTTCTCTCCAGTAAAACTCTTAAAGATACATATCTTCAGGCGTTATTAGACATTTTGCATGTGTATTTTTGGAATTATGTTTCAAAAACTTTCTTATTGAGTTTGACAGTATACTGTCATTGTGAATAAAACATAATTTCTGTATTTGTGAACCTTTCCAAAATTCTTGATTCTTGTAAAACTCACATAAATTCAATATTACAGTCTTTTTTTGACAGAAATTATGTTTGGTTTTGGAGTTATGTCTATAAACCTTTCATATTTAGTATGACAAATATACATCTGTTTTGAATTACAAAACAACTTTATGTCTTTGCAAACCTTACAAATGATCATTTTTCTAGTACAACTGACAAAGATGAATATCTCCAGACATTATAAGCCATTTTGCATGTGTTGTTTATAAGTTATGTTTGAATACATTTTTATTGCTTTTTTCGCATTATCTCAGGATTGTAGGAACCTTACTGTCTTATTGAATAAAAAACTACTTTTTGCATTTGCAAGATTTTAAAAAGCATATGTTTCGATCAAAACTCCCGAAGATGCATTATTTCAGGCATTATTAGCCATTTTTCATGTGTGGTTTAGAAGTTATGTTTAAATAACTGTCATATTGAGTGTTACAGTATACAGTCATATTGAGTAGAACCTAATTTTTGTAGTTGCAAACCATAGAAAAACAATCTTTTTTAGTAAAACTCACATTGATTCAATATCACAGGCATTTTTAGAAATTTTGCACATTTGGATTAGGAATTATGTTGGAATACATTTTTATTGCTTTTTTCGCATTATCTCAGGATTCTAAGACTTTTATTGTTATACTGAGTAAAAAACTACTTTGTCCATTTTCAAAATTTAAAAAAGCACATGTTTCAAGTAAAACTCTCAGAGATACATTATTTCAGGCATTATTGGCCATTTTTCATGTGTGGTTTAGAAGTTATGTTTAAATAACTGTAATATTGAGTGTTACAGTATAGAGTCATATTGAATAAAACATCATTTTTGATTAGCAAACCATATAAAAATAACTGTTCCTAGTAAAACTCCCATAGATTCAATTTCACATTCTTTTTTAGACATTTTGCACGTTTGGATTAGGAATGATTTGTAATACATTTTTATTGCTTTTTTCGCATTATCTCAGGATTGTAAGTATGATACTGTCAAATTGAGTAAAACATTACTTGTTGTTTTTGCAAACCTTGCCAAATGTTTCTTTCCAGTAAAACTCTTAAAGATACATATCTTCAGGCGTTATTAGACATTTTGCATGTGTATTTTTGGAATTATGTTTCAAAAACTTTCTTATTGAGTTTGACAGTATACTGTCATAGTGAATAAAACATAATTTCTGTATTTGTGAACCTTTCCAAAATTCTTGATTCTTGTAAAACTCACATAAATTCAATATTACAGTCTTTTTTTGACAGAAATTATGTTTGGTTTTGGAGTTATGTCTATAAACCTTTCATATTTAGTATGACAAATATACATCTGTTTTGAATTACAAAACAACTTTATGTCTTTGCAAACCTTACAAATGATCATTTTTCTAGTACAACTGACAAAGATGAATATTTCCAGACATTATAAGCCATTTTGCATGTGTTGTTTATAAGTTATGTTTGAATACATTTTTATTGCTTTTTTCGCATTATCTCAGGATTGTAGGAACCTTACTGTCTTATTGAATAAAAAACTACTTTTTGCATTTGCAAGATTTTAAAAAGCATATGTTTCGATCAAAACTCCCGAAGATGCATTATTTCAGGCATTATTAGCCATTTTTCATGTGTGGTTTAGAAGTTATGTTTAAATAACTGTCATATTGAGTGTTACAGTATACAGTCATATTGAGTATAACCCAATTTTTGTAGTTGCAAACCATAGAAAAACAATCTTTTTTAGTAAAACTCACATTGATTCAATATCACAGGCATTTTTAGAAATTTTGCACATTTGGATTAGGAATTATGTTGGAATACATTTTTATTGCTTTTTTCGCATTATCTCAGGATTGTAGGAACCTTACTGTCTTATTGAATAAAAAACTACTTTTTGCATTTGCAAGATTTTAAAAAGCATATGTTTCGATCAAAACTCCCGAAGATGCATTATTTCAGGCATTATTAGCCATTTTTCATGTGTGGTTTAGAAGTTATGTTTAAATAACTGTAATATTGAGTGTTACAGTATAGAGTCATATTGAATAAAACATCATTTTTGATTTGCAAACCATATAAAAATAACTGTTCCTAGTAAAACTCCCATAGATTCAATTTCACATTCTTTTTTAGACATTTTGCACGTTTGGATTAGGAATGATTTGTAATACATTTTTATTGCTTTTTTCGCATTATCTCAGGATTGTAAGTATGATACTGTCAAATTGAGTAAAACATTACTTGTTGTTTTTGCAAACCTTGCCAAATGTTTCTTTCCAGTAAAACTCTTAAAGATACATATCTTCAGGCGTTATTAGACATTTTGCATGTGTATTTTTGGAATTATGTTTCAAAAACGTTCTTATTGAGTTTGACAGTATACTGTCATAGTGAATAAAACCTAATTTCTGTATTTGTGAACCTTTCCAAAATACTTGATTCTTGTAAAACTCACATAAATACAATATCACAGGCTTTTTTTGACAGAAATTATGTTTGGTTTTGGAGTTATGTCTATAAACCTTTCATATTTAGTATGACAAATATACATCTGTTTTGAATTACAAAACAACTTTATGTCTTTGCAAACCTTACAAATGATCATTTTTCTAGTACAACTGACAAAGATGAATATCTCCAGACATTATAAGCCATTTTGAATGTGTTGTTTATAAGTTATGTTTGAATACATTTTTATTGCTTTTTTCGCCTTATCTCAGGATTGTAGGAACCTTACTGTCTTATTGAATAAAAAACTACTTTTTGCATTTGCAAGATTTTAAAAAGCATATGTTTCGATCAAAACTCCCGAAGATGCATTATTTCAGGCATTATTAGCCATTTTTCATGTGTGGTTTAGAAGTTATGTTTAAATAACTGTCATATTGAGTGTTACAGTATACAGTCATATTGAGTAGAACCTAATTTTTGTAGTTGCAAACCATAGAAAAACAATCTTTTTTAGTAAAACTCACATTGATTCAATATCACAGGCATTTTTAGAAATTTTGCACATTTGGATTAGGAATTATGTTGGAATACATTTTTATTGCTTTTTTCGCATTATCTCAGGATTCTAAGAACTTTATTGTTATACTGAGTAAAAAACTACTTTTTCCATTTTCAAAATTTAAAAAAGCACATGTTTCAAGTAAAACTCTCAGAGATACATTATTTCAGGCATTATTGGCCATTTTTCATGTTTGGTGTAGAAGTTATGTTTAAATAACTGTAATATTGAGTGTTACAGTATAGAGTCATATTGAATAAAACATCATTTTTGATTTGCAAACCATATAAAAATAACTGTTCCTAGTAAAACTCCCATTGATTCAATTTCACATTCTTTTTTAGACATTTTGCACGTTTGGATTAGGAATGATTTGTAATACATTTTTATTGCTTTTTTCGCATTATCTCAGGATTGTAAGTATGATACTGTCAAATTGAGTAAAACATTACTTGTTGTTTTTGCAAACCTTGCCAAATGTTTCTTTCCAGTAAAACTCTTAAAGATACATATCTTCAGGCGTTATTAGACATTTTGCATGTGTATTTTTGGAATTATGTTTCAAAAACTTTCTTATTGAGTTTGACAGTATACTGTCGTAGTGAATAAAACCTAATTTCTGTATTTGTGAACCTTTCCAAAATACTTGATTCTTGTAAAACTCACATAAATACAATATCACAGGCTTTTTTTGACAGAAATTATGTTTGGTTTTGGAGTTATGTCTATAAACCTTTCATATTTAGTATGACAAATATACATCTGTTTTGAATTACAAAACAACTTTATGTCTTTGCAAACCTTACAAATGATAATTTTTCTAGTACAACTGACAAAGATGAATATCTCCAAACATTATAAGCCATTTTGCATGTGTTGTTTATAAGTTATGTTTGAATACATTTTTATTGCTTTTTTCGCATTATCTCAGGATTGTAGGAACCTTACTGTCTTATTGAATAAAAAACTACTTTTTGCATTTGCAAGATTTTAAAAAGCATATGTTTCGATCAAAACTCCCGAAGATGCATTATTTCAGGCATTATTAGCCATTTTTCATGTGTGGTTTAGAAGTTATGTTTAAATAACTGTCATATTGAGTGTTACAGTATACAGTCATATTGAGTAGAACCCAATTTTTGTAGTTGCAAACCATAGAAAAACAATATTTTTTAGTAAAACTCACATTGATTCAATATCACAGGCATTTTTAGAAATTTTGCACATTTGGATTAGGAATTATGTTGGAATACATTTTTATTGCTTTTTTCGCATTATCTCAGGATTCTAAGAACTTTATTGTTATACTGAGTAAAAAACAACTTTGTCCATTTTCAAAATTTAAAAAAGCACATGTTTCAAGTAAAACTCTCAGAGATACATTATTTCAGGCATTATTGGCCATTTTTCATGTGTGGTTTAGAAGTTATGTTTAAATAACTGTAATATTGAGTGTTACAGTATAGAGTCATATTGAATAAAACATCATTTTTGATTTGCAAACCATATAAAAATAACTGTTCCTAGTAAAACTCCCATAGATTCAATTTCACATTCTTTTTTAGACATTTTGCACGTTTGGATTAGGAATGATTTGTAATACATTTTTATTGCTTTTTTCGCATTATCTCAGGATTGTAAGTATGATACTGTCAAATTGAGTAAAACATTACTTGTTGTTTTTGCAAACCTTGCCAAATGTTTCTTTCCAGTAAAACTCTTAAAGATACATATCTTCAGGCGTTATTAGACATTTTGCATGTGTATTTTTGGAATTATGTTTCAAAAACTTTCTTATTGAGTTTGACAGTATACTGTCATAGTGAATAAAACATAATTTCTGTATTTGTGAACCTTTCCAAAATTCTTGATTCTTGTAAAACTCACATAAATTCAATATTACAGTCTTTTTTTGACAGAAATTATGTTTGGTTTTGGAGTTATGTCTATAAACCTTTCATATTTAGTATGACAAATATACATCTGTTTTGAATTACAAAACAACTTTATGTCTTTGCAAACCTTACAAATGATCATTTTTCTAGTACAACTGACAAAGATGAATATCTCCAGACATTATAAGCCATTTTGCATGTGTTGTTTATAAGTTATGTTTGAATACATTTTTATTGCTTTTTTCGCATTATCTCAGGATTGTAGGAACCTTACTGTCTTATTGAATAAAAAACTACTTTTTGCATTTGCAAGATTTTAAAAAGCATATGTTTCGATCAAAACTCCCGAAGATGCATTATTTCAGGCATTATTAGCCATTTTTCATGTGTGGTTTAGAAGTTATGTTTAAATAACTGTCATATTGAGTGTTACAGTATACAGTCATATTGAGTAGAACCCAATTTTTGTAGTTGCAAACCATAGAAAAACAATCTTTTTTAGTAAAACTCACATTGATTCAATATCACAGGCATTTTTAGAAATTTTGCACATTTGGATTAGGAATTATGTTGGAATACATTTTTATTGCTTTTTTCGCATTATCTCAGGATTCTAAGAACTTTATTGTTATACTGAGTAAAAAACTACTTTGTCCATTTTCAAAATTTAAAAAAGCACATGTTTCAAGTAAAAATCTTAGAGATACATTATTTCAGGCATTATTGGCCATTTTTCATGTGTGGTTTAGAAGTTATGTTTAAATAACTGTAATATTGAGTGTTACAGTATAGAGTCATATTGAATAAAACATCATTTTTGATTTGCAAACCATATAAAAATAACTGTTCCTAGTAAAACTCCCATAGATTCAATTTCACATTCTTTTTTAGACATTTTGCACGTTTGGATTAGGAATGATTTGTAATACATTTTTATTGCTTTTTTCGCATTATCTCAGGATTGTAAGTATGATACTGTCAAATTGAGTAAAACATTACTTGTTGTTTTTGCAAACCTTGCCAAATGTTTCTTTCCAGTAAAACTCTTAAAGATACATATCTTCAGGCGTTATTAGACATTTTGCATGTGTATTTTTGGAATTATGTTTCAAAAACTTTCTTATTGAGTTTGACAGTATACTGTCGTAGTGAATAAAACCTAATTTCTGTATTTGTGAACCTTTCCAAAATACTTGATTCTTGTAAAACTCACATAAATACAATATCACAGGCTTTTTTTGACAGAAATTATGTTTGGTTTTGGAGTTATGTCTATAAACCTTTCATATTTAGTATGACAAATATACATCTGTTTTGAATTACAAAACAACTTTATGTCTTTGCAAACCTTACAAATGATCATTTTTCTAGTACAACTGACAAAGATGAATATCTCCAGACATTATAAGCCATTTTGCATGTGTTGTTTATAAGTTATGTTTGAATACATTTTTATTGCTTTTTTCGCATTATCTCAGGATTGTAGGAACCTTACTGTCTTATTGAATAAAAAACTACTTTTTGCATTTGCAAGATTTTAAAAAGCATATGTTTCGATCAAAACTCCCGAAGATGCATTATTTCAGGCATTATTAGCCATTTTTCATGTGTGGTTTAGAAGTTATGTTTAAATAACTGTCATATTGAGTGTTACAGTATACAGTCATATTGAGTAGAACCCAATTTTTGTAGTTGCAAACCATAGAAAAACAATATTTTTTAGTAAAACTCACATTGATTCAATATCACAGGCATTTTTAGAAATTTTGCACATTTGGATTAGGAATTATGTTGGAATACATTTTTATTGCTTTTTTCGCATTATCTCAGGATTCTAAGAACTTTATTGTTTTACTGAGTAAAAAACAACTTTGTCCATTTTCAAAATTTAAAAAAGCACATGTTTCAAGTAAAACTCTCAGAGATACATTATTTCAGGCATTATTGGCCATTTTTCATGTGTGGTTTAGAAGTTATGTTTAAATAACTGTAATATTGAGTGTTACAGTATAGAGTCATATTGAATAAAACATCATTTTTGATTTGCAAACCATATAAAAATAACTGTTCCTAGTAAAACTCCCATTGATTCAATTTCGCATTCTTTTTTAGACATTTTGCACGTTTGGATTAGGAATGATTTGTAATACATTTTTATTGCTTTTTTCGCATTATCTCAGGATTGTAAGTATGATACTGTCAAATTGAGTAAAACATTACTTGTTGTTTTTGCAAACCTTGCCAAATGTTTCTTTCCAGTAAAACTCTTAAAGATACATATCTTCAGGCGTTATTAGACATTTTGCATGTGTATTTTTGGAATTATGTTTCAAAAACTTTCTTATTGAGTTTGACAGTATACTGTCATAGTGAATAAAACCTAATTTCTGTATTTGTGAACCTTTCCAAAATTCTTGATTCTTGTAAAACTCACATAAATTCAATATTACAGTCTTTTTTTGACAGAAATTATGTTTGGTTTTGGAGTTATGTCTATAAACCTTTCATATTTAGTATGACAAATATACATCTGTTTTGAATTACAAAACAACTTTATGTCTTTGCAAACCTTACAAATGATCATTTTTCTAGTACAACTGACAAAGATGAATATCTCCAGACATTATAAGCCATTTTGCATGTGTTGTTTATAAGTTATGTTTGAATACATTTTTATTGCTTTTTTCGCATTATCTCAGGATTGTAGGAACCTTACTGTCTTATTGAATAAAAAACTACTTTTTGCATTTGCAAGATTTTAAAAAGCATATGTTTCGATCAAAACTCCCGAAGATGCATTATTTCAGGCATTATTAGCCATTTTTCATGTGTGGTTTAGAAGTTATGTTTAAATAACTGTCATATTGAGTGTTACAGTATACAGTCATATTGAGTAGAACCCAATTTTTGTAGTTGCAAACCATAGAAAAACAATCTTTTTTAGTAAAACTCACATTGATTCAATATCATAGGCATTTTTAGAAATGTTGCACATTTGGATTAGGAATTATGTTGGAATACATTTTTATTGCTTTTTTCGCATTATCTCAGGATTCTAAGAACTTTATTGTTATACTGAGTAAAAAACTACTTTGTCCATTTTCAAAATTTAAAAAAGCACATGTTTCAAGTAAAACTCTCAGAGATACATTATTTCAGGCATTATTGGCCATTGTTCATGTGTGGTTTAGAAGTTATGTTTAAATAACTGTAATATTGAGTGTTACAGTATAGAGTCATATTGAATAAAACATCATTTTTGATTTGCAAACCATATAAAAATAACTGTTCCTAGTAAAACTCCCATAGATTCAATTTCACATTCTTTTTTAGACATTTTGCACGTTTGGATTAGGAATGATTTGTAATACATTTTTATTGCTTTTTTCGCATTATCTCAGGATTGTAAGTATGATACTGTCAAATTGAGTAAAACATTACTTGTTGTTTTTGCAAACCTTGCCAAATGTTTCTTTCCAGTAAAACTCTTAAAGATACATATCTTCAGGCGTTATTAGACATTTTGCATGTGTATTTTTGGAATTATGTTTCAAAAACTTTCTTATTGAGTTTGACAGTATACTGTCATAGTGAATAAAACATAATTTCTGTATTTGTGAACCTTTCCAAAATTCTTGATTCTTGTAAAACTCACATAAATTCAATATTACAGTCTTTTTTTGACAGAAATTATGTTTGGTTTTGGAGTTATGTCTATAAACCTTTCATATTTAGTATGACAAATATACATCTGTTTTGAATTACAAAACAACTTTATGTCTTTGCAAACCTTACAAATGATCATTTTTCTAGTACAACTGACAAAGATGAATATCTCCAGACATTATAAGCCATTTTGCATGTGTTGTTTATAAGTTATGTTTGAATACATTTTTATTGCTTTTTTCGCATTATCTCAGGATTGTAGGAACCTTACTGTCTTATTGAATAAAAAACTACTTTTTGCATTTGCAAGATTTTAAAAAGCATATGTTTCGATCAAAACTCCCGAAGATGCATTATTTCAGGCATTATTAGCCATTTTTCATGTGTGGTTTAGAAGTTATGTTTAAATAACTGTCATATTGAGTGTTACAGTATACAGTCATATTGAGTAGAACCTAATTTTTGTAGTTGCAAACCATAGAAAAACAATCTTTTTTAGTAAAACTCACAATGATTCAATATCACAGGCATTTTTAGAAATTTTGCACATTTGGATTAGGAATTATGTTGGAATACATTTTTATTGCTTTTTTCGCATTATCTCAGGATTCTAAGACTTTTATTGTTATACTGAGTAAAAAACTACTTTGTCCATTTTCAAAATTTAAAAAAGCACATGTTTCAAGTAAAACTCTCAGAGATACATTATTTCAGGCATTATTGGCCATTTTTCATGTGTGGTTTAGAAGTTATGTTTAAATAACTGTAATATTGAGTGTTACAGTATAGAGTCATATTGAATAAAACATCATTTTTGATTTGCAAACCATATAAAAATAACTGTTCCTAGTAAAACTCCCATGGATTCAATTTCACATTCTTTTTTAGACATTTTGCACGTTTGGATTAGGAATGATTTGTAATACATTTTTATTGCTTTTTTCGCATTATCTCAGGATTGTAAGTATGATACTGTCAAATTGAGTAAAACATTACTTGTTGTTTTTGCAAACCTTGCCAAATGTTTCTTTCCAGTAAAACTCTTAAAGATACATATCTTCAGGCGTTATTAGACATTTTGCATGTGTATTTTTGGAATTATGTTTCAAAAACTTTCTTATTGAGTTTGACAGTATACTGTCATAGTGAATAAAACATAATTTCTGTATTTGTGAACCTTTCCAAAATTCTTGATTCTTGTAAAACTCACATAAATTCAATATTACAGTCTTTTTTTGACAGAAATTATGTTTGGTTTTGGAGTTATGTCTATAAACCTTTCATATTTAGTATGACAAATATACATCTGTTTTGAATTACAAAACAACTTTATGTCTTTGCAAACCTTACAAATGATCATTTTTCTAGTACAACTGACAAAGATGAATATCTCCAGACATTATAAGCCATTTTGCATGTGTTGTTTATAAGTTATGTTTGAATACATTTTTATTGCTTTTTTCGCATTATCTCAGGATTGTAGGAACCTTACTGTCTTATTGAATAAAAAACTACTTTTTGCATTTGCAAGATTTTAAAAAGCATATGTTTCGATCAAAACTCCCGAAGATGCATTATTTCAGGCATTATTAGCCATTTTTCATGTGTGGTTTAGAAGTTATGTTTAAATAACTGTCATATTGAGTGTTACAGTATACAGTCATATTGAGTAGAACCTAATTTTTGTAGTTGCAAACCATAGAAAAACAATCTTTTTTAGTAAAACTCACAATGATTCAATATCACAGGCATTTTTAGAAATTTTGCACATTTGGATTAGGAATTATGTTGGAATACATTTTTATTGCTTTTTTCGCATTATCTCAGGATTCTAAGACTTTTATTGTTATACTGAGTAAAAAACTACTTTGTCCATTTTCAAAATTTAAAAAAGCACATGTTTCAAGTAAAACTCTCAGAGATACATTATTTCAGGCATTATTGGCCATTTTTCATGTGTGGTTTAGAAGTTATGTTTAAATAACTGTAATATTGAGTGTTACAGTATAGAGTCATATTGAATAAAACATCATTTTTGATTTGCAAACCATATAAAAATAACTGTTCCTAGTAAAACTCCCATGGATTCAATTTCACATTCTTTTTTAGACATTTTGCACGTTTGGATTAGGAATGATTTGTAATACATTTTTATTGCTTTTTTCGCATTATCTCAGGATTGTAAGTATGATACTGTCAAATTGAGTAAAACATTACTTGTTGTTTTTGCAAACCTTGCCAAATGTTTCTTTCCAGTAAAACTCTTAAAGATACATATCTTCAGGCGTTATTAGACATTTTGCATGTGTATTTTTGGAATTATGTTTCAAAAACTTTCTTATTGAGTTTGACAGTATACTGTCATAGTGAATAAAACCTAATTTCTGTATTTGTGAACCTTTCCAAAATTCTTGATTCTTGTAAAACTCACATAAATTCAATATCACAGGCTTTTTTTGACAGAAATTATGTTTGGTTTTGGAGTTATGTCTATAAACCTTTCATATTTAGTATGACAAATATACATCTGTTTTGAATTACAAAACAACTTTATGTCTTTGCAAACCTTACAAATGATCATTTTTCTAGTACAACTGACAAAGATGAATATCTCCAGACATTATAAGCCATTTTGCATGTGTTGTTTATAAGTTATGTTTGAATACATTTTTATTGCTTTTTTCGCATTATCTCAGGATTGTAGGAACCTTACTGTCTTATTGAATAAAAAACTACTTTTTGCATTTGCAAGATTTTAAAAAGCATATGTTTCGATCAAAACTCCCGAAGATGCATTATTTCAGGCATTATTAGCCATTTTTCATGTGTGGTTTAGAAGTTATGTTTAAATAACTGTCATATTGAGTGTTACAGTATACAGTCATATTGAGTAGAACCTAATTTTTGTAGTTGCAAACCATAGAAAAACAATCTTTTTTAGTAAAACTCACAATGATTCAATATCACAGGCATTTTTAGAAATTTTGCACATTTGGATTAGGAATTATGTTGGAATACATTTTTATTGCTTTTTTCGCATTATCTCAGGATTCTAAGACTTTTATTGTTATACTGAGTAAAAAACTACTTTGTCCATTTTCAAAATTTAAAAAAGCACATGTTTCAAGTAAAACTCTCAGAGATACATTATTTCAGGCATTATTGGCCATTTTTCATGTGTGGTTTAGAAGTTATGTTTAAATAACTGTAATATTGAGTGTTACAGTATAGAGTCATATTGAATAAAACATCATTTTTGATTTGCAAACCATATAAAAATAACTGTTCCTAGTAAAACTCCCATGGATTCAATTTCACATTCTTTTTTAGACATTTTGCACGTTTGGATTAGGAATGATTTGTAATACATTTTTATTGCTTTTTTCGCATTATCTCAGGATTGTAAGTATGATACTGTCAAATTGAGTAAAACATTACTTGTTGTTTTTGCAAACCTTGCCAAATGTTTCTTTCCAGTAAAACTCTTAAAGATACATATCTTCAGGCGTTATTAGACATTTTGCATGTGTATTTTTGGAATTATGTTTCAAAAACTTTCTTATTGAGTTTGACAGTATACTGTCATAGTGAATAAAACCTAATTTCTGTATTTGTGAACCTTTCCAAAATTCTTGATTCTTGTAAAACTCACATAAATTCAATATTACAGTCTTTTTTTGACAGAAATTATGTTTGGTTTTGGAGTTATGTCTATAAACCTTTCATATTTAGTATGACAAATATACATCTGTTTTGAATTACAAAACAACTTTATGTCTTTGCAAACCTTACAAATGATCATTTTTCTAGTACAACTGACAAAGATGAATATCTCCAGACATTATAAGCCATTTTGCATGTGTTGTTTATAAGTTATGTTTGAATACATTTTTATTGCTTTTTTCGCATTATCTCAGGATTGTAGGAACCTTACTGTCTTATTGAATAAAAAACTACTTTTTGCATTTGCAAGATTTTAAAAAGCATATGTTTCGATCAAAACTCCCGAAGATGCATTATTTCAGGCATTATTAGCCATTTTTCATGTGTGGTTTAGAAGTTATGTTTAAATAACTGTCATATTGAGTGTTACAGTATACAGTCATATTGAGTAGAACCCAATTTTTGTAGTTGCAAACCATAGAAAAACAATCTTTTTTAGTAAAACTCACATTGATTCAATATCACAGGCATTTTTAGAAATGTTGCACATTTGGATTAGGAATTATGTTGGAATACATTTTTATTGCTTTTTTCGCATTATCTCAGGATTCTAAGAACTTTATTGTTATACTGAGTAAAAAACTACTTTGTCCATTTTCAAAATTTAAAAAAGCACATGTTTCAAGTAAAACTCTCAGAGATACATTATTTCAGGCATTATTGGCCATTTTTCATGTGTGGTTTAGAAGTTATGTTTAAATAACTGTAATATTGAGTGTTACAGTATAGAGTCATATTGAATAAAACATCATTTTTGATTTGCAAACCATATAAAAATAACTGTTCCTAGTAAAACTCCCATTGATTCAATTTCACATTCTTTTTTAGACATTTTGCACGTTTGGATTAGGAATGATTTGTAATACATTTTTATTGCTTTTTTCGCATTATCTCAGGATTGTAAGTATGATACTGTCAAATTGAGTAAAACATTAATTGTTGTTTTTGCAAACCTTGCCAAATGTTTCTTTCCAGTAAAACTCTTAAAGATACATATCTTCAGGCGTTATTAGACATTTTGCATGTGTATTTTTGGAATTATGTTTCAAAAACCTTCTTATTGAGTTTGACAGTATACTGTCATAGTGAATAAAACCTAATTTCTGTATTTGTGAACCTTTCCAAAATTCTTGATTCTTGTAAAACTCACATAAATTCAATATTACAGTCTTTTTTTGACAGAAATTATGTTTGGTTTTGGAGTTATGTCTATAAACCTTTCATATTTAGTATGACAAATATACATCTGTTTTGAATTACAAAACAACTTTATGTCTTTGCAAACCTTACAAATGATCATTTTTCTAGTACAACTGACAAAGATGAATATCTCCAGACATTATAAGCCATTTTGCATGTGTTTTTTATAAGTTATGTTTGAATACATTTTTATTGCTTTTTTCGCATTATCTCAGGATTGTAGGAAGCTTACTGTCTTATTGAATAAAAAACTACTTTTTGCATTTGCAAGATTTTAAAAAGCATATGTTTCGATCAAAACTCCCGAAGATGCATTATTTCAGGCATTATTAGCCATTTTTCATGTGTGGTTTAGAAGTTATGTTTAAATAACTGTCATATTGAGTGTTACAGTATACAGTCATATTGAGTAGAACCTAATTTTTGTAGTTGCAAACCATAGAAAAACAATCTTTTTTAGTAAAACTCACATTGATTCAATATCACAGGCATTTTTAGAAATTTTGCACATTTGGATTAGGAATTATGTTGGAATACATTTTTATTGCTTTTTTCGCATTATCTCAGGATTCTAAGAACTTTATTGTTATACTGAGTAAAAAACTACTTTGTCCATTTTCAAAATTTAAAAAAGCACATGTTTCAAGTAAAACTCTCAGAGATACATTATTTCAGGCATTATTGGCCATTTTTCATGTGTGGTTTAGAAGTTATGTTTAAATAACTGTAATATTGAGTGTTACAGTATAGAGTCATATTGAATAAAACATCATTTTTGATTTGCAAACCATATAAAAATAACTGTTCCTAGTAAAACTCCCATAGATTCAATTTCACATTCTTTTTTAGACATTTTGCACGTTTGGATTAGGAATGATTTGTAATACATTTTTATTGCTTTTTTCGCATTATCTCAGGATTGTAAGTATGATACTGTCAAATTGAGTAAAACATTACTTGTTGTTTTTGCAAACCTTGCCAAATGTTTCTTTCCAGTAAAACTCTTAAAGATACATATCTTCAGGCGTTATTAGACATTTTGCATGTGTATTTTTGGAATTATGTTTCAAAAACTTTCTTATTGAGTTTGACAGTATACTGTCATAGTGAATAAAACCTAATTTCTGTATTTGTGAACCTTTCCAAAATTCTTGATTCTTGTAAAACTCACATAAATTCAATATTACAGTCTTTTTTTGACAGAAATTATGTTTGGTTTTGGAGTTATGTCTATAAACCTTTCATATTTAGTATGACAAATATACATCTGTTTTGAATTACAAAACAACTTTATGTCTTTGCAAACCTTACAAATGATCATTTTTCTAGTACAACTGACAAAGATGAATATCTCCAGACATTATAAGCCATTTTGCTCCTCTCTGAGCTGCTACCTTACCGTGGTAGAGGAGTTTGCGTGTCCCAATGATCCTAGGAGCTATGTTGTCTGGGGGTTTTCATGCCCCCTGGTAGGGTCTCCCAAGACAAACAGGTCCTAGGTGAGTGATCAGACAAAGAGCAGCTCAAAGACTTCTATGGAATTACAACGAAATGAACCCAGATTTCCCTCGCCCGGACGTGGGTCACCTGGGCCCCGCTCTGGAGCCAGGCCCGGAGTTGGGGCACGATGGCGAGCGCCTGGTGGTCGGGCCTGTTCCCATGGGGCCCGGCCGGGCACAGCCCGAAGAGGCAACGTGGGTCATCCCTCCAATGGGCTCACCACTCATAGGAGGGGCCATAGAGGTCGGGTGCATTGTGAGCTGGGCGGCAGCCGAAGGCAGGGCACTTGGCGGTCCGATCCTCGGCTACAGAAGCTAGCTCTTGGGACGTGGAACGTCACCTCACTGGGGGGGAAGGAGCCTGAGCTAGTGCGCGAGGTAGAGAAGTTCCGGCTGGATATAGTCGGACTCACCTCGACGCACAGCAAGGGCTCTGGAACCAGTTCTCTCGAGAGGGACTGGACCCTCTTCCACTCTGGCGTTGCCGGCAGTGAGAGGCTACGGGCTGGGGTGGCAATTCTGGTTGCCCCCCGGCTCAAAGCCTGTACGTTTGAGTTCAACCCAGTGGACGAGAGGGTAGCTTCCCTTCGCCTTCGGGTGGGGGGACGGGTCCTGACTGTTGTTTGTGCTTACGCACCAAACAGCAGTTCAGAATACCCACCCTTTTTGGGTACACTCGAGGGAGTACTGGAAAGTGCTCCTCCGGGTGATTCCCTTGTCCTACTGGGAGACTTCAACGCTCATGTTGGCAACGACAGTGAAACCTGGAGAGGCGTGATTGGGAAGAATGGTCGCCCGGATCTAAACCCGAGTGGTGTTTTGTTATTGGACTTTTGTGCTCGTCACAGTTTGTCGATAACAAACACCATGTTCAAACATAAGGGTGTCCATATGTGCACTTGGCACCAGGACACCCTAGGCCGCAGTTCCATGATCGACTTTGTAGTTGTGTCATCGGATTTGCGGCCTTATGTTTTGGACACTCGGGTGAAGAGAGGGGCGGAGCTTTCTACCGATCACCACCTGGTGGTGAGTTGGCTGCGATGGTGGGGGAGGATGCCGGAAAGACCTGGCAGGCCCAAGCGCATTGTGAGGGTCTGCTGGGAACGTCTGGCAGAGTCTCCTGTCAGAGAGAGTTTCAATTCACACCTCCGGGAGAACTTTGAACATGTCACGAGGGAGGTGCGGGACATTGAGTCCGAGTGGACCATGTTCCGAACCTCTATTGTCGAGGCGGCTGATTGGAGCTGTGGCCGCAAGGTTGTTGGTGCCTGTCGTGGCGGTAATCCCAGAACCCGTTGGTGGACACCAGCAGTGAGGGATGCCGTCAAGCTGAAGAAGGAGTCCTATCGGGTTCTTTTGGCTCATAGGACTCCGGAGGCAGTGGACGGGTACCGACGGGCCAAGCGGTGTGCAGCTTTAGCGGTCGCGGAGGCAAAAACTCGGACATGGGAAGAGTTCGGGGAAGCCATGGAAAACGACTTCCGGACGGCTTCGAAGCGATTCTGGACCACCATACGGCGCCTCAGGAAGGGGAAGCAGTGCACTATCAACACCGTGTATGGTGCGGATGGTGTTCTGCTGACTTCGACTGCGGATGTTGTGGATCGGTGGAGGGAATACTTCGAAGACCTCCTCAATCCCACCAACACGTCTTTCTTTGAGGAAGCGGTGCCTGGGGAATCTGTAGTGGACTCTCCTATTTCTGGGGCTGAGGTCGCTGAGGTAGTTAAAAAGCTCCTCGGCGGCAGGGCCCCGGGGGTGGATGAGACCCGCCCGGAGTTCCTTAAGGCTCTGGATGCTGTGGGGCTGTCTTGGTTGACAAGACTCTGCAGCATCGCGTGGACATCGGGGGCGGTACCTCTGGATTGGCAGACCGGGGTGGTGGTCCCTCTCTTTAAGAAGGGGGACCGGAGGGTGTGTTCCAACTATCGTGGGATCACACTCCTCAGCCTTCCCGGTAAGGTTTATTCAGGTGTACTGGAGAGGAGGCTTCGCCGGATAGTCGAACCTCGGATTCAGGAGGAACAGTGTGGTTTTCGTCCTGGTCGTGGAACTGTGGACCAGCTCTATACTCTCGGCAGGGTTCTTGAGGGTGCATGGGAGTTTGCCCAACCAGTCTACATGTGCTTTGTGGACTTGGAGAAGGCATTCGACCGTGTCCCTCGGGAAGTCCTGTGGGGAGTGCTCAGAGAGTATGGGGTATCGGACTGTCTGATTGTGGCGGTCCGCTCCCTGTATGATCAGTGTCAGTGCTTGGTCCGCATTGCTGGCAGTAAGTCGGACACTTTTCCAGTGAAGGTTGGACTCCGCCAAGGCTGTCCTTTGTCACCGATTCTGTTCATAACTTTTATGGACAGAATTTCTAGGCGCAGTCAAGGCGTTGAGGGGTTCCGGTTTGGTGGCCACGGGATTAGGTCTCTGCTTTTTGCAGATGATGTGGTCCTGATGGCTTCATCTGGCCGGGATCTTCAGCTCTCACTGGATCGGTTCGCAGCCGAGTGTGAAGCGACCGGAATGAGAATCAGCACCTCCAAGTCCGAGTCCATGGTTCTCGCCCGGAAAAGGGTGGAGTGCCATCTCCGGGTTGGGGAGGAGACCCTGCCCCAAGTGGAGGAGTTCAAGTACCTAGGAGTCTTGTTCACGAGTGGGGGAAGAGTGGATCGTGAGATCGACAGGCGGATCGGTGCGGCGTCTTCAGTAATGCGGACGTTGTATCGATCCGTTGTGGTGAAGAAGGAGCTGAGCCGGAAGGCAAAGCTCTCAATTTACCGGTCGATCTACGTTCCCATCCTCACCTATGGCCATGAGCTTTGGGTCATGACCGAAAGGATAAGATCACGGGTACAAGCGGCCGAAATGAGTTTCCTCCGCCGGGTGGCGGGGCTCTCCCTTAGAGATAGGGTGAGAAGCTCTGCCATCCGGGGGGAGCTCAACGTAAAGCCGCTGCTCCTCCACATCGAGAGGAGCCAGATGAGTTGGTTCGGGCATCTGGTCAGGATGCCACCCGAACGCCTCCCTAGGGAGGTGTTTAGGGCACGTCCAACCGGTAGGAGGCCACGGGGAAGACCCAGGACACGTTGGAAAGACTATGTCTCCCGGCTGGCCTGGGAACGCCTCGGGATCCCCCGGGAAGAGCTAGACGAAGTGGCTGGGGATAGGGAAGTCTGGGCTTCCCTGCTTAGGCTGCTGCCCCCGCGACCCGACCTCGGATAAGCGGAAGATGATGGATGGATGGATGGATGGATGTTTATAAGTTATGTTTGAATACATTTTTATTGCTTTTTTCGCATTATCTCAGGATTGTAGGAACCTTACTGTCTCATTGAATAAAATACTACTTTTTGCATTTGCAAGAATTTAAAAAGCATATGTTTCGATCAAAACTCCCGAAGATGCATTATTTCAGGCATTATTAGCCATTTTTCATGTGTGGTTTAGAAGTTATGTTTAAATAACTGTCATATTGAGAGTTACAGTATACAGTCATATTGAGTAGAACCTAATTTTTGTAGTTGCAAACCATAGAAAAACAATCTTTTTTAGTAAAACTCACATTGATTCAATATCACAGGCATTTTTAGAAATTTTGCACATTTGGATTAGGAATTATGTTGGAATACATTTGTATTGCTTTTTTCGCATTATCTCAGGATTCTAAGAACTTTATTGTTATACTGAGTAAAAAACTACTTTGTCCATTTTCAAAATTTAAAAAAGCACATGTTTCAAGTAAACCTCTCAGAGATACATTATTTCAGGCATTATTGGCCATTTTTCATGTGTGGTTTAGAAGTTATGTTTAAATAACTGTAATATTGAGTGTTACAGTATAGAGTCATATTGAATAAAACATCATTTTTGATTTGCAAACCATATAAAAATAACTGTTCCTAGTAAAACTCCCATAGATTCAATTTCACATTCTTTTTTAGACATTTTGCACGTTTGGATTAGGAATGATTTGTAATACATTTTTATTGCTTTTTTCGCATTATCTCAGGATTGTAAGTATGATACTGTCAAATGGAGTAAAACATTACTTGTTGTTTTTGCAAACCTTGCCAAATGTTTCTTTCCAGTAAAACTCTTAAAGATACATACCTTCAGGCGTTATTAGACATTTTGCATGTGTATTTTTGGAATTATGTTTCAAAAACTTTCTTATTGAGTTTGACAGTATACTGTCATCGTGAATAAAACCTAATTTCTGTATTTGTGAACCTTTCCAAAATTCTTGATTCTTGTAAAACTCACATAAATTCAATATTACAGTCTTTTTTTGACAGAAATTATGTTTGGTTTTGGAGTTATGTCTTAAACCTTTCATATTTAGTATGACAAACATACATCTGTTTTGAATTACAAAACAACTTTATGTCTTTGCAAACCTTACAAATGATCATTTTTCTAGTACAACTGACAAAGATGAATATCTCCAGACATTATAAGCCATTTTGCATGTGTTGTTTATAAGTTATGTTTGAATACATTTTTATTGCTTTTTTCGCATTATCTCAGGATTGTAGGAACCTTACTGTCTTATTGAATAAAAAACTACTTTTTGCATTTGCAAGATTTTAAAAAGCATATGTTTCGATCAAAACTCCCGAAGAAGCATTATTTCAGGCATTATTAGCCATTTTTCATGTGTGGTTTAGAAGTTATGTTTAAATAACTGTCATATTGAGTGTTACAGTATACAGTTATATTGAGTAGAACCCAATTTTTGTAGTTGCAAACCATAGAAAAACAATCTTTTTTAGTAAAACTCACATTGATTCAATATCACAGGCATTTTTAGAAATTTTGCACATTTGGATTAGGAATTATGTTGGAATACATTTTTATTGCTTTTTTCGCATTATCTCAGGATTCTAAGAACTTTATTGTTATACTGAGTAAAAAACTACTTTGTCCATTTTCAAAATTTAAAAAAGCACATGTTTCAAGTAAAACTCTCAGAGATACATTATTTCAGGCATTATTGGCCATTTTTCATGTGTGGTTTAGAAGTTATGTTTAAATAACTGTAATATTGAGTGTTACAGTATAGAGTCATATTGAATAAAACATCATTTTTGATTTGCAAACCATATAAAAATAACTGTTCCTAGTAAAACTCCCATAGATTCAATTTCACATTCTTTTTTAGACATTTTGCACGTTTGGATTAGGAATGATTTGTAATACATTTTTATTGCTTTTTTCGCATTATCTCAGGATTGTAAGTATGATACTGTCAAATTGAGTAAAACATTACTTGTTGTTTTTGCAAACCTTGCCAAATGTTTCTTTCCAGTAAAACTCTTAAAGATACATATCTTCAGGCGTTATTAGACATTTTGCATGTGTATTTTTGGAATTATGTTTCAAAAACTTTCTTATTGAGTTTGACAGTATACTGTCATAGTGAATAAAACCTAATTTCTGTATTTGTGAACCTTTCCAAAATTCTTGATTCTTGTAAAACTCACACAAATTCAATATTACAGTCTTTTTTTGACAGAAATTATGTTTGGTTTTGGAGTTATGTCTATAAACCTTTCATATTTAGTATGACAAATATACATCTGTTTTGAATTACAAAACAACTTTATGTCTTTGCAAACCTTACAAATGATCATTTTTCTAGTACAACTGACAAAGATGAATATCTCCAGACATTATAAGCCATTTTGCATGTGTTTTTATAAGTTATGTTTGAATACATTTTTATTGCTTTTTTCGCATTATCTCAGGATTGTAGGAAGCTTACTGTCTTATTGAATAAAAAACTACTTTTTGCATTTGCAAGATTTTAAAAAGCATATGTTTCGATCAAAACTCCCGAAGATGCATTATTTCAGGCATTATTAGCCATTTTTCATGTGTGGTTTAGAAGTTATGTTTAAATAACTGTCATATTGAGTGTTACAGTATACAGTCATATTGAGTAGAACCTAATTTTTGTAGTTGCAAACCATAGAAAAACAATCTTTTTTAGTAAAACTCACATTGATTCAATATCACAGGCATTTTTAGAAATTTTGCACATTTGGATTAGGAATTATGTTGGAATACATTTTTATTGCTTTTTTCGCATTATCTCAGGATTCTAAGAACTTTATTGTTATACTGAGTAAAAAACTACTTTGTCCATTTTCAAAATTTAAAAAAGCACATGTTTCAAGTAAAACTCTCAGAGATACATTATTTCAGGCATTATTGGCCATTTTTCATGTGTGGTTTAGAAGTTATGTTTAAATAACTGTAATATTGAGTGTTACAGTATAGAGTCATATTGAATAAAACATCATTTTTGATTTGCAAACCATATAAAAATAACTGTTCCTAGTAAAACTCCCATAGATTCAATTTCACATTCTTTTTTAGACATTTTGCACGTTTGGATTAGGAATGATTTGTAATACATTTTTATTGCTTTTTTCGCATTATCTCAGGATTGTAAGTATGATACTGTCAAATTGAGTAAAACATTACTTGTTGTTTTTGCAAACCCTGCCGAATGTTTCTTTCCAGTAAAACTCTTAAAGATACATATCTTCAGGCGTTATTAGACATTTTGCATGTGTATTTTTGGAATTATGTTTCAAAAACTTTCTTATTGAGTTTGACAGTATACTGTCATAGTGAATAAAACCTAATTTCTGTATTTGTGAACCTTTCCAAAATTCTTGATTCTTGTAAAACTCACATAAATTCAATATTACAGTCTTTTTTTGACAGAAATTATGTTTGGTTTTGGAGTTATGTCTATAAACCTTTCATATTTAGTATGACAAATATACATCTGTTTTGAATTACAAAACAACTTTATGTCTTTGCAAACCTTACAAATGATCATTATTCTAGTACAACTGACAAAGATGAATATCTCCAGACATTATAAGCCATTTTGCATGTGTTGTTTATAAGTTATGTTTGAATACATTTTTACTGTCTCATTGAATAAAATACTACTTTTTGCATTTGCAAGAATTTAAAAAGCATATGTTTCGATCAAAACTCCCGAAGATGCATTATTTCAGGCATTATTAGCCATTTTTCATGTGTGGTTTAGAAGTTATGTTTAAATAACTGTCATATTGAGTGTTACAGTATACAGTCATATTGAGTAGAACCTAATTTTTGTAGTTGCAAACCATAGAAAAACAATCTTTTTTAGTAAAACTCACATTGATTCAATATCACAGGCATTTTTAGAAATTTTGCACATTTGGATTAGGAATTATGTTGGAATACATTTTTATTGCTTTTTTCGCATTATCTCAGGATTCTAAGAACTTTATTGTTATACTGAGTAAAAAACTACTTTGTCCATTTTCAAAATTTAAAAAAGCACATGTTTCAAGTAAAACTCTCAGAGATACATTATTTCAGGCATTATTGGCCATTTTTCATGTGTGGTTTAGAAGTTATGTTTAAATAACTGTAATATTGAGTGTTACAGTATAGAGTCATATTGAATAAAACATCATTTTTGATTTGCAAACCATATAAAAATAACTGTTCCTAGTAAAACTCCCATAGATTCAATTTCACATTCTTTTTTAGACATTTTGCACGTTTGGATTAGGAATGATTTGTAATACATTTTTATTGCTTTTTTCGCATTATCTCAGGATTGTAAGTATGATACTGTCAAATGGAGTAAAACATTACTTGTTGTTTTTGCAAACCTTGCCAAATGTTTCTTTCCAGTAAAACTCTTAAAGATACATATCTTCAGGCGTTATTAGACATTTTGCATGTGTATTTTTGGAATTATGTTTCAAAAACTTTCTTATTGAGTTTGACAGTATACTGTCATCGTGAATAAAACCTAATTTCTGTATTTGTGAACCTTTCCAAAATTCTTGATTCTTGTAAAACTCACATAAATTCAATATTACAGTCTTTTTTTGACAGAAATTATGTTTGGTTTTGGAGTTATGTCTTAAACCTTTCATATTTCCTGTTGGCTCCGCTATGAACGGGACTCTCGCTGCTGTGTTGGATCCGCTTTGGACTGGACTCTCGCGACTGTGTTGGATCCATTATGGATTGAACTTTCACAGTATCATGTTAGACCCGCTCGACATCCATTGCTTTCCCCCTCTCCAAGGTTCTCATAGTCTTCATTGTCACTGAAGTCCCACTGGGTCATTATTGTCACCGATGTCCCACTGGGTGTGAGTTTTCCTTGCCCTTATGTGGGCCTACCGAGGATGTCGTAGTGGTTTGTGCAGCCCTTTGAGACACTAGTGATTTAGGGCTATATAAGTGAACATTGATTGATTGATTGATTGATATTGAATAAATGTGAGTTTTACTAGATACAGTTGTTTTTCTATGGTTTGCAAATACAAAATTTAGGTTTTATTCAATATGAATGTAAACTGTAAAACTCAATATGAAAGTTATGTAAACATAATTCCTAGACCACACATGAAAAATGACTAATAATTTCTGAAATAATGCATCTTTGGGAGTTTTACTCGAAACATATGCTTTTTTAAATGTTGCAAATGCAATTTTTTTTTTTACACAATATGACTATAATGTTCTTTGAATCCTGAGATAATGCGAAAAAGCAATAAAAATGTTTTCACACATAACCTCTAAACAACACATGCAAAATGGCTAATAATGCCTAGAGATATGTATTTTTGTTAGTTGTACTAGAAAAATGATCTTTTGTAAGGTTTACAAAGACACAAGTTAGTTTTTTTATTCAAAATAACAGTACCTTTTTATTCAACATAACAGTACCTTTCATTATAAATATGAAAGGTTTATAATCATAACTCCAAAACCAAACATGACATTTCTCTAAAAAAACCTTTAATATTGAATCCATGTGAGTTTTACCAGAATCGGGTATTTTGGAAAGAATCACAACTACAAAAATTAGGTTTTACTGGCCTCATATTGGTCACACTCAAAATGACAATTTTGAAACATAACTCCAAAAGTAGAAATGCAAAATGTCTAATAATGCCTGAAGAAATGTATCTTTGAGAGTTTTCCTGAAAATCAAAACATTTGTTAAGGTTTGCAATAACAAAAGTAATTTTTCTACTAAGTTTGACCGTAATGTACTTAGAATCCTGAGATAATGCGAAAAAAGCAATAAAAATGTATTCCAAAATAATTCCTAATCCAAACGAGCAAAATGTCTAAAAAGGCCTGTGATATTGAATACGTGTGAGTTTCACTAGATACAGTTGTTTTTCTATGGTTTGCAAATACAAAATTTAGGTTTTACTCAATATGACTGTATACTGTAACACTCAATATGACAGTTATGTAAACATAACTCCTACACCACACATGAAAAATGGCTTATAATGCCTGAAATAATGCATCTTTGGGAGTTTTACTCGAAACATATGCTTTTTTAAATCTTGCAAATGCAAAAAATAGTTTTTTACTCAATATGACTGTAATGTTCTTAGAATCCTGAGGTAATGCAAAAAAAAGCAATACAAATGTATTCAAACATAACTTCTAAACAACACATGCAAAATGGCTAATAATGCCTAGACATATGTATTTTCGTTAGTTGTACAAGAAAAAATATATTTTGTAAGGTTTGCAAAGACACAAATTAGTTTTTTTATTCAATATAACAGTATAACTGTCATATGAAATATGAAAGATGTATAATCATAACTCGAAAACCAAACATGAAATTTCTCTAAAAAAAAAGCCTGTTATATTGAATTTATGTGAGTTTTGCCAGAATCAGGTATTTTGGAAAGAATCACAACTACAAAAATTAGGTTTTACTGGCCTCATATTGGTCACACTCAAAATGACAGTTTTCGAAATATAACTCCAAAAATATAGATGCAAGATGTCCAATAATGCCTGAAGAAATGTATCTTTGAGAGTTTTCCTGAAAATCAAAACATTTGGTAAGGTTTGCAAAAACAAAGAGTATTTTTTTTACTAAATTTGACGGTAATGTACTTAGAATCCTGAGATAATGCGAAAAAAACAATAAAAATGTATTCCAACATAATTTCTAAACAACAAATCCAAAATTGCTAATAATTCCTAGAGATACATATTTTCGTTAGTTGTACTAGAAAAATGATATTTTGTAAGGTTTGCAAAGACACGGGTTATTTTTTTTTATTCAATATAACAATATAACTCATACTAAATATGAAATGTTTATAATCATAACTCCAAACCAAACATGAAATTTCCCTAAAAAAAAAGCCTGTACTATTGAATGTATGTGAGTTTTACCAGAATAGGTATTTTGGAAAGAATCACAACTACAAAAATTAGGTTTTACTGGGCTCATATTGGTCACACTCAAAATGACAATTTTGAAACATAACTCCAAAAGTAGAAATG